>NC_074685.1:26293508-26588829 GCF_029448725.1 Salvelinus fontinalis | reverse complement strand
CTCTCTGTCTCTCTTTCACACAAACACACCGGTCAATCTGCTGAAAATAGAAAACCAGTGAACTTCAGTCAACTGAAAAGAAGTCCTCTTAAGGGGGAAAAAAGCTGTGTGATAAATGTGAAGTAGATCGGAGGAAAGAGAGAGAAAATAACTGTCATGAAGGTACTCTGCCCGCTGAAGCAGAACTATCTTCAGCTGGGAACAAAGGATGTGCTCTCATGGATAATGGAGAGAATAGAGACGAGCTATTCCTTCAAGTTCACGGTACTACTGTCTCTCTCACAGTACCAGGCAGAGCTCGCCACAGCTAGATCCAACCAGCTGCAAAATAGATGTGCCTCAACATGTGGGCTACACAGCTTCAATCCCCAATCCACCCTAATCATGTGACGTCATCTATGCCATTGTCAATCAACAGGTGGACCTTTGAGTAAACCCTGGTGGGTGTCCAATCATCTCCTACTCCTCTCCTCTCCCTCCCATGGTCGTCAACATGCTCTGCTCTCTGTCTCGCTCGCACGCACTCACACACACACTCACACACACGTGGTGGAGGCATACACATCAGTCAGCCTATTCTAGTGGCTGACTGATGTGTATGCCTCCACCACGTGTGGCCTGATTGGACCCAGGCCAGCATTAGACAAAAGGCAGCAAAAAGCCTTTATCACCTCAATTTTGCCTGAGCTCATTTTCCATTTCCTTTTCTTTCAATGCTTGTTTCCTCTCACATCTTTCTGCAAAGTAATAATTCATCACACTGCCTCCTCTGAGGTTGCAAACGGGTGAAAAATTACATGCAATATTTCTTTGTTTTGTTTTCTGACACAGGGCTTTCACCCTCGCGTGACCAAGCCTATCTAGAGCGTGGTGGAGAATTTCCTTATGTCATCATCTACTTGGCTGCTCTGGTCACTATGGAGAGTTAACTTCCTGTTGTCTTTAGACAAGCCAGAGGTATGGGCCAGGAAAAGTCAAGACCCACATTACCCCTGCCCTTTCCAACCCTGTTCTTCATAATTCAGTCAACTTGCAAAATCTGGGTGCAAACAAAGATAATGTATGAGACCTACAGATGGACAACCGGGACGGCTGATTAAGAGGTTGTTAATGTACTCTAGGTGCAGAATGGGCCGCGTACCATAGACATTGGAGAGAAGCAGTGTGTTAGGAATCTCTGATTTTCAGTAGCATAGAAATAGAATCTCATTCTAGTTATGTTGTTGTCTCAGCCCCATGAGTAATGTGTGGAGAAGGCTTCTGAGAATCAGAGACTACACCCGATCAATGGCCAGGTCATTTATGACACCAGAGTGGGGAGTACAGGACTGCATTCATCTTCTCCCAGACCTTCTCCCTCCTTCCTCACCAAGCTATTTTTCATAGCAGTGATTTAGATTGTCTTAGATCTAGCTCCTTCCGCATCATTCCCTGGGAAGGTCAGAAACACCATACATGGAGAGGGGGCAATCTATGTTTTATAGAGCGAGTGCCTTGTGTAACAGCAGTACTGCATGTATTTTTGCCAATAAAAAGTAGTTTGGGTTCACTAAAGGAGAGAGGTTTATACAATCCTATAATGAGTTTAATTAGAAACACATTTTAATTTTTAAACACTGCGGCATATTAGGAACATCAGCAGGCCCATAATGTCCCATAATACCTCAAATTCACCTGACATGCTTTATTCACACACCGCGGCTGCTTTGTCACATAGCCTCAAACCAAACTTTGGATGTTGGCTTCTTTGTGCCTGTGACATCCATTTTCTGCCTCCACCTCTAACTTGGGAACACTAAATTCATAACATGATGATAAATATATTTTGGTTTAAAAAAACTATAGTCATATTGTAAAAAAGAAAAGAAAAAAGAAAGCAATGTTGACATAAACAAAATAGAAACATGGTAGCAGAACTATGTAAAATAGTTATTTATCTGATCTAGTGCACCAACTAACGGGATCACATAACCTCTCAAATTGTTTATGTCAACTATGGCAACTATGGGCCCCAGGCCAAAAGTCAAAATAGTGGGACAGTTGACCATGGCATGCCGAGGGATGACTATCAGGGTTCGATACTCAGTTAAAGTCGATCCATTTCTGAGTGTCACGACTTCCACCGAAGTCAGTTCCTCTATTTGTTCGGGCGGCGTTTGGCAGTCGGTGTCACCGGTGTCACGTTCCTGACCGTATTTCCTTTGTTTAGCTTTGTTTAGTTGGTCAGGACGTGAGCTGGTTGGGCATTCTATGTTGGGTTCATTTTTTTTCACCTTTATATAACCAGGTAGGCTAGTTGAGAACAAGTTCTCATTTGCAACTGCGACCTGGCCAAGATAAAGCATAGCAGTGTGAACAGACAACAACACAGAGTTACACATGGAGTAAACAATAAACAAGTCAATAACATGGTAGAAAAAAAGAGAATCTATATACAATGTGTGCAAAAGGCATGAGGAGGAGGCAATACATCGAATAATTACAATTTAGCAGATTAACACTGGAGTGATAAATCATCAGATGATCATGTGCAAGTAGAGATACTGGTGTGCAAAAGAGCAGAAAAGTAAATAAATAAAAGCAGTATGGGGGGTGAGGTAGGTAAATTGGGTGGGCTATATACCGATGGACTATGTACAGCTGCAGCGATCGGTTAGCTGCTTGGATAGCAGATGTTTAAAGTTGTTGAGGGAGATAAAAGTCTCCAACTTCAGAGATTTTTGCAATTCGTTCCAGTCGCAGGCAGCAGAGAACTGGAAGGAAAGGCGTCCAAATGAGGTTTTGGCTTTAGGGATGATCAGTGAGATACACCTGCTGGAGCGCGTGCTACGGGTGGGTGTAGCCATCGTGACCAGTGAACTGAGATAAGGTGGCACTTTACCTCGCATAGCCTTGTAGATGACCTGGGGCCAGTGGGTCTGACGACGAACATGTAGCGAGGGCCAGCCGACTAGGGCATACAGGTCGCAGTGGTGGGTCGTATAAGGTGCTTTAGTAACAAAACGGATGGCACTGTGATAAACTGCATCCAGTTTGCTGAGTAGAGTATTGGAAGCTATTTTGTAGATGACATCGCCGAAGTCGAGGATCGGTAGGATAGTCAGTTTTACTAGGGTAAGTTTGGCGGCGTGAGTGAAGGAGGCTTTGTTGCGGAATAGAAAGCCGACTCTAGATTTGATTTTGGATTGGAGATGTTTGATATGAGTCTGGAAGGAGAGTTTGCAGTCTAGCCAGACACCTAGGTACTTATAGATGTCCACATATTCTAGGTCGGAACCGTCCAGGGTGGTGATGCTAGTCGGGGGTGCAGGCAGCGAACGGTTGAAAAGCATGCATTTGGTTTTACTAGCGTTTAAGAGCAGTTGGAGGCCACGGAAGGAGTGTTGTATGGCATTGAAGCTCGTTTGGAGGTTAGATAGCACAGTGTCCAAGGAAGGGCCAGAAGTATACAGAATGGTGTCGCCTGCGTAGAGGTGGATCAGGGAATCGCCCACAGCAAGAGCAACATCATTGATATATACAGAGAAAAGAGTCGGCCCGAGAAATGAACCCTGTGGTACCCCCATAGAGACTGCCAGAGGATCGGACAACATGCCATCCGATTTGACACACTGAACTCTATCTGCAAAGTAGTTGGTGAACCAGGCAAGGCAGTCATTAGAAAAACCGAGGCTACTGAGTCTGCCGATAAGAATATGGTGATTGACAGAGTCGAAAGCCTTGGCCAGGTCGATGAAGACGGCTGCACAGTAATGTCTTTTATCAATGGCGGTTATGATATCGTTTAGTACCTTGAGCGTGGCTGAGGTGCACCTGTGACCGGCTCGGAAACCGGATTGCACAGCGGAGAAGGTACGGTGGGATTCGAGATGGTCAGTGATCTGTTTGTTGACTTGGCTTTCGAAGACCTTAGATAGGCAGGGCAGGATGGATATAGGTCTGTAACAGTTTGGGTCCAGGGTGTCTCCCCCTTTGAAGAGGGGGATGACCGTGGCAGCGTTCCAATCCTTGGGGATCTCAGATGATACGAAGGAGAGGTCGAACAGGCTGGTAATAGGGGGTGCGACAATGGCGGCGGACAGTTTCAGAAATAGGGGGTCCAGATTGTCAAGCCCAGCTGATTTGTATGGGTCCAGGTTTTCCAGCTCTTTCAGAACATCTGCTATCTGGATATGGGTAAAGGAGAAGCTGGGGAGGCTTGGGCGAGGAGCAGCGGGGGGGGGGGGGGGGGCGGGGCTGTTGGCCAAGGTTGGAGCCACCAGGAGGAAGGCATGGCCAGCCATTGAGAAATGCTTGTTGAAGTTTTCGATTATCACGGATTTATCGGTGGTGACCGTGTTACCTAGCCTCAGTGCAGTAGGCAGCTGGGAGGAGGTGCTCTTGTTCTCCATAGACTTTACAGTATCCCAGAACTTTTTAGAGTTAGAGCTACAGGATGCAAATTTCTGCTTGAAAAAGCTGGCCTTTGCTTTCCTGACTGACTGTGTGTATTGGTTCCTGACTTCCCTGAACAGTTGCATATCGCGGGGGCTCTTCGATGCTATTGCAGTTCGCCACAGGATGTTTTTGTGCTGGTCGAGGGCAGTCAGGTCTGGAGTGAACCAAGGGCTATATCTGTTCTTAGTTCTGCATTTTTTGAACGGAGCATGCTTGTCTAATATGGTGAGGAAGTAACTTTTAAAGAATGACCAGGCATCCTCAACTGACGGGATGAGGTCAATATCCTTCCAGGGTACCCGGGCCAGGTCGATTAGATAGGCCTGCTCGCAGAAGTGTTTTAGGGAGGGTTTGACAGTGATGAGGGGTGGTCGTTTGACCGCGGACCCGTAGCGGATACAGGCAATGAGGCAGTGATCGCTGAGATCTTGATTGAAGACAGCAGAGGTGTATTTGGAGGGCAAGTTGGTCAGGATAATGTCTATTAGGGTGCCCATGTTCACGGATTTAGGGTTGTACCTGGTGGGTTCCTTGATGATTTGTGTGAGATTGAGGGCATCAAGCTTAGATTGTAGGACTGCCGGGGTGTTAAGCATATCCCAGTTTAGGTCACCTAACAGAACAAACTCTGAAGCTAGATGGGGAGCGATCAATTCACAGATGGTGTCCAGGGCACAGCTGGGAGCTGAGGGGGGTTGGTAGCAGGCGGCAACAGTGAGAGACTTATTTCTGGAGAGATTCATTTTTAAAATTAGAAGTTCGAACTGTTTGGGCATAGCCCTGGAAAGTATGACAGAACTTTGCAGGCTATCTCTGCAGTAGATTGCAACTCCTCCCCCTTTGGCAGTTCTATCTTGACGGAAAGTGTTATAGTTGGGTATGGAAATCTCAGAATTTTTGGTGGCCTTCCTAAGCCAGGATTCAGACACGGCAAGGACATCAGGGTTGGCAGAGTGTGCTAAAGCGGTGAGTAAAACAAACTTAGGGAGGAGGCTTCTGATGTTGACATGCATGAGGCCAAGGCTTTTTCGATCACAGAAGTCAACAAATGAGGGTGCCTGGGGACATGCAGGGCCTGGGTTTACCTCCACATCACCCGAGGAACAGAGGAGTAGTAGGATGAGGGTGCGGCTAAAGGCTACCAAAACTGGTCGCCTAGAGCGTTGGGGACAAGGAATAAAAGGAGCAGATTTATGGGCGTGGTAGAATCGATTCTGGGCATAATGTGCAGACAGGGGTATGGTGGGGCACGGGTACAGCGGAGGCAAGCCCAGGCACTGGGTGATGATAAGAGGTTGTATCTCTGGACATGCTGGTCTCAATGGGTGAGTTCACCGCATGTGTGGGAGGTGGGACAAAGGAGGTATCAGAGGTACGGAGAGTGGAACTACGGGGTCCATTGCAAACCAAAACAATGATAACTAGCCTTAACAACAGTATACAAGGCATATTGATATTTGAGAGAGACATACAGTAAGGCATAAAGTGATTGCAGGTCTTGATTGGGAGAGCTAGTTAAAACAACAGGTGAGATAACAGCAGCTAGTCAGCTAACACAGCAACAGCAGGTAAAAATGGCGAAGACTAGGCAGAGAGGGTCGGATTAACTACACACAGAGCCTGAGTTAAAACACAGAGCCGACAGATAAAACACAAATAAACAGAATGGAGTACCGTGAATTAATGGACAGTCCGGCAGGCATCAGCTATGTAGCCAAGTGATCATAGTGTCCAGGGGGCAGCCATAGATGGAGCAGGGAAGCCGCCACTAAGCTAGCACGCGGCGTTTAACGTTAGTAGCCCGGGGGGTGGTCTGCTCAGACGGAGGGGGTCTGCTCAGACGGAGGCCGATTGAGGGCACAGCAGATGGGGTATTCGTCTGCAGACCAGACGTGGTCGTGTCGACAGAGAATCCAAGCCGGATGGCGATGGCGAAAGAGAGGTTGTGATTGTAGAATTGTGTTTGCTAACTGGTGCTAGCTTCGTGGCAGTGGCGCTAGCTGCGCTAGCTGCAAGCTAGCTGTAAGCTAGCTGTGAGGATCAGAAGTAGTGGCTCAGGGATTACGGCAGGAATCCGGCGTTGTTGTCGAGAGACAGTCAGATGCTGGTAAATTGGTGAGTAATATCCAGGCTAATAACAGGGCTGGTGTCTGTGCAGAAGGTAAAAGCTGCTAGCAGCGGCTAAAAATGGCTAAATAGCTTGTAGCTGATTAGCTGGTTAGCTACTGGGGGTTCTTGAATGTGTTCCAAAGTTAAAAAATAATAGCGATTCCGTATCACATTGGGTGAGGTAGGTTACCGGAAGGTATAATCGAATTAAAAATCGAAAAGAGATAGAAAAAAAAAAGTAAAATATATACAAGAAATGCGAAAAATACATACGCACACGAGAGGACTAAACAAACACGTCTACACTGCTACGCCATCTTGGAAATATAGCCTCCACCATATAGCCTTCATTGTATTAGCCTGATATGGTTCTCAATCGGGGGCAGGTGTTTTACGTTTCCTCTGATTGAGAACCATATTAAGGTATGCTGTTCTCACTGTTTGTTTGTGGGTGATTGTTGCTGTGTCTGTGTTTGTTCACTACATGGTACTGTTTCGTTTCGTTCATTCGTTCGTTCGTTCGTTCGTTCGTTCGTTTGTTCCTGTTCGTGCGTTTATGTTTTATATGTTCTCAAGTTCAGGTCTGTTAACGTCGTTTATTATTTTGTAGTTTATTCAAGTGTTTTTTCGTCTTCGTTATTATTATTAAAATGATTATGTATTCAACCCACGCTGCGTTTTGGTCCGATCCTTGCTCCTCTTCAGACGAGGAGGAAGACGAGCGTTACAGAATCAATCACCAACCAAGGACCAAGCAGCGTGGTAATGGGCAGCAACAGCAGCAGCGGCCAAAATCTCAGGACTCCTGGACATGGGAGGAGATTTTAAACGGAGAAGGACACTGGGCACAGGCTGGGGAATATCGTCGCCAGAAAGCTGAGCTGGAGGGAGCGAAAGCTGAGCGGCGGCAATATGAGGAGGCAGCAGGGCAGCGCGACAGGTACGAGAGGCAGCCCCAGAGGGGGGGGGGGGGGGGGGGCTAAAGAGGAGTGTGGCTAAGCTAGGTAGCAGACTTGAGCTCACTCCTCGTGCTTATCATAAGCAGCGCGTTACTGGTCATAAACCGTGTTATGCGGTTAAGCGCACGGTGTCACCAATGCGTGCCCATAGCCCAGTGCGCTATAGGGCAGCCCCCCGAAAGTGTCATGTGAGTGTGGGCATCCAGCCAGGGCGTATTGTGCCTGCTCAGCGCGTCTGGTCTCCGGTACGCAGTTTTGGTCCAGGGTATCCTGCACCGGCTCTGCGTGCTGTGTCTCCGGGGCGCTGGGAGGGTGCAGTGCGTCCTATGCCTGCGCTCCGCTCGTACCGGGCAAATGTGGGAGTGGAGCCTAAGGGAGAGGTGCGCGTAGTAGGCACTAGATCTCCAGTGCTCACCCACAGCCCGGTTCAACCTGTGCCTGCACTCTGGAGGGTCCGGGCTGGAGTAGTATTCCAGCCTGGGGGAGTGGTGCCAAGGCTGCGCACCAGAGCTCCAGTGCTCCCTCACAGCCCGGTCCTTCAGGTGCCGCCTCCTAACACCAAGCCTCCTGTAGGTCTCCCCAGCCTGGTGGGTCCTGTGGCAGGCACACGCACCAGTCTGTCTCTCCGTCTCCTCCCTACAGGTGTGCCCGTCTGCCCAGTGCCGTCTGCCCAGCCCGTCTGTCCTGAGCCTTCAGAGCCGCCCGCCTGTCCTGAGCCTTCAGAGCCGCCCGCCTGTCCTGAGCCTTCAGAGCCGCCCGCCTGTCCTGAGCCGCCAGAGCCGCCCGGCAGTCAGGAGCCGCCAGAGCCGCCCGGCAGTCAGGAGCCGCCAGAGCCGCCCGGCAGTCAGGAGCCGCCAGAGCCGTCCGGCAGTCAGGAGCCGCCAGAGCCGTCCGGCAGTCAGGAGCCGCCAGAGCCGTCCGGCAGTCAGGAGCCGCCAGAGCCGTCCGGCAGTCAGGAGCCGCCAGAGCCGTCCGGCAGTCAGGAGCCGCCAGAGCCGTCCGGCAGTCAGGAGCCGCCAGAGCCGTCCGGCAGTCAGGAGCCGCCAGAGCCGTCCGGCAGTCAGGAGCCGCCAGAGCCGTCCGGCAGTCAGGAGCCGCCAGAGCCGTCCGGCAGTCAGGAGCCGCCAGAGCCGCCCGGCAGTCAGGAGCCGCCAGAACCGCCCGCCAGTCAGGAGCCGCCAGAACCGCCCGCCAGCCAGGAGCCGCCAGAGCCGCCAGCCAGCCATGACCTGCCCGAGCCGTCAGCCAGCCATGACCTGCCCGAGCCGTCAGCCAGCCATGACCTGCCCGAGCCGTCAGCCAGCCATGACCTGCCCGAGCCGTCACTCAGTCCGGTGCTGCCCCTCGGTCCGGTGCTGCCCCTCGGTCCGGTGCTGCCCCTCGGTCCGGTGCTGCCCCTCGGTCCGGTGCTGCCCCTCGGTCCGGTGCTGCCCCTCGGTCCGGTGCTGCCCCTCGGTCCGGTGCTGCCCCTCGGTCCGGTGCTGCCCCTCGGTCCGGTGCTGCCCCTCGGTCCAGTGGGGTTGATATGGAGGGTCGCTATTAAAAGGAGGCCACGGAAGCGGGGATAACTATGGTGGGGTGGGGGCCACGTTCAGAGCCAGAGCCGCCACCGTGGACAGATGCTCAACCAGACCCTCCCCTATAGGTTTAGGTTTTGCGGCCGGAGTCCGGGGGGGGGGGGGGGGGGGGGGGGGGTACTGTCACGTTCCTGACCTTATTTCCTTTGTTTAGCCTTGTTTAGTTGGTCAGGACGTGAGCTGGGTGGGCATTCTATGTTATGTGTTTCTATGTTGGGTTCATTATATTAGCCTGATATGGTTCTCATTCAGGGGCAGGGGTTTTACGTTTCCTCTGATTGAGAACCAAATTAAGGTAGGCTGTTCTCACTGTTTGTTTGTGGGTGATTGTTGCTGTGTCTGTGTTTGTTCACTACACGGTACTGTTTCGTTTCGTTCGTTTGTTCCTGTTCGTGCGTTCATGTTTTATGTGTTCTCAAGTTCAGGTCTGTTAATAACGTCGTTTATTATTTTGTAGTTTGTTCAAGTGTTTTTTCGTCTTCGTTATTATTATTAAAATGATTATGTATTCAACCCACGCTGCGTTTTGGACCGATCCTTGCTCCTCTTCAGACGAGGAGGAAGGCGTTACAACCGGTCTTCTAGCCACTTTTCGTTTTCCATTTGTTTGACTTGTTTTGTACACACCTGGTTCTCATTCCCCCTATTAAGTGTTGTGTATTTAACCCTCTGTTCCCTCCATGTCTTTGTGTGGAATTGTTTGTAAGTGCTTGTGCACTGATGCTCGTCGGGTTTTGTACCCATGTCGGTTATGTCTTTATGCCGTTGGTTTTGGAATTAAACTGCTCCGGCTATTACCTAGTTCTGCTCTCCTGCGTGATTTCCTGCGACTTCTCTGCCACCAGTTATGCACCCCTTACACTGAGATTATAATAAAAGCCTACATTATTCAAATGCTTTTATACCATGGGAAGGTCACCCCCAAGTCTCATCCCATACCTGAAATGAAACCTATAACATGAACATCTTTCTCTGAATTAAATTCTAAAATCAAAACCTATCTATGAAACAGCATGGAAATATAATGATAATCACATAAAAAAAACAGTATTAAAGCCTTTGAGAGGGCTTATGGCGTAGTCGGCCTGAGGTGTATAGGAATATAAAGGTGTACAGCTGGTGTGATTCATGATTACCTGGGAGGTGACCAATGCTATTAACAGCCTGTTAATTACCCATCAGCCTCTGGGGCTTTAATCAGCCTGCCTACCCTCCATGTGTCCACCAATGTAAACAATCATTCAATCAGCCAGCCAGCTACCAAGCCAGCTCAGCTCAGCTACACACCAAACAGGCAATTTACAGATGAAATTGTGTGATTCTTATGATCTTTAGTGAGAAACAATAACATTATCATCCACTGGAGATACAGTTGAAGTTGGAAGTTTACATACACTTAGACTGGAGTCATTAGAACTCAATTTTCAACCACTCCACAAATGTCTTGTTAACAAACTATAGTTTTGGCAAGTCGGTTAGGACATCTACTTTGTGCATGACACAAGTCATTTTTCCAACAATTGTTTACAGACAGATTATTTCACTTATAATTCACTGTAGCACAATTCCAGTGGGTCAGAAGTTAACATACACTAAGTTGACTGTGCCTTTAAACAGCTTGGAAAATTCCAGAAAATGATGTCATGGCTTTAGAAGCTTCTGATAGGCTAATTTACATAATTTGATTCAATTGGAGGTGTACCTGTGGATGTATTTCAAGGCCTACCTTCAAACTCAGTGCCTCTTTGCTTGACATCATGGGAAAATCTAAAGAAATCAACCAAGACCTCAGAAAAGGAATGGTAGACCTCCACGAGTCTGGTTCAACCTTGGAAGCAATTTCCAAACGCCTGAAGGTACCACGTTCATCTATACAAACAATAGTACGCAAGTATAAACACCATGGGACCATGCAGCCGTCATACTGCTCAGGAAGGAGAAGCGTTCTCTCTCCTAGAGAAGAACGTACTTTGGTGCGAAAAGTGCAAATCAACCCCAGAACAACAGCAAAGGACCTTGTGAAGATGCTGGAGGAAACAGGTACAAAAGTATCTATATCCACAGTAAAACGAGTCCTATATCAACATAACCTGAAAGGCCGCTTAGCAAGGAAGAAGCCACTGCTCCAAAACCGCCATAAAAAAAGCCAGATTACAGTTTGCAACTGCACATGTGGACGAAGATCGTACTTTTTGGAGAAATGTCCTCTGGTCTGATGAAACAAAAATATAACTGTTTGTCCATAATGAACATCGTTATGTTTGGAGGAAAAAGGGGGATGCTTGCAAGCCGAAGAACACCATCCCAACCGTGAAGCACTGGGGTGGCAGCATCTTGTTGTGGGGGTACTTTGCTGCAGGAGGGACTGGTGCACTTCACAAAATAGATGGCATCATGAGAAAGGAAAATTATGTGGATATATTGAAGCATCATCTCAAGGCATCAGTCAGGAAGTTAAAGCTTGGTCGCAAATGGGTCTTCCAAATGGACAATGATCCCAAGCATACTTCCTAAGTTGTGGCAAAATGGCATAAGGACAACTAAGTCAAGGTATTGGAGTGGCCATCACAAACCCCTGACCTCAATCCCATAAAAAATTAGTGGGCAGAACTGAAAAAGTGTCTGCGAGCAAGGAGACAAACAAACCTGTCTCAGTTACACCAGCTCTGTCAGGAGGAATAGGCCAAAATTCACCCAACTTATTGTGGGAAGCTTTTGGAAGGCTACCCGAAACGTTTGACCCAAGTTGACCCAAATACTAATTGAGTGTATGTAAACTTCTGACCCAATGGGAATGTGATGAAAGAAATAAAAGCTGAAATGAATCATTCTCTCTACTATTATTCTGACATTTCACATTCTTAAAATAAAGAGGTGATCCTAACTGACATAAGACAGGGAAGTTTTTACTAGGATTACATGTCAGGAATTGTGAAAAACTGAGTTTAAATGTATTTGGCTAAGGTGTATGTACATTTCTTTTTGAAAGGAGAAGTAACCATTTTCTGTGAATGTATTGCCTTATCCAATAGCAATAATAAACTTTAAACCAGGGGCTGTCTTGACATACCTTTCCCGAATGCTTGTCAAACTAGAAAGGCCAAATGAGCAATTGGGCAGAAGGGTTGTCGAGCTGAATGTTTTTGGCATGGCTATCTGACTGTGCTAAGCAATAGCTGATGTAGGGTCATCACACTGATTCATCCCTAGCTGAAATCTTAACTTGCTATAATCTTAACTGACATTAAAAAAATTAAGCAACTTTTGGTTGGGGGATGATTTTCTGTTTTGGGGGCCCTTCTGGTCCACTTTGACTTGTTGTTGTGCAGTGGACTGGTACCTGCCTGAGTAGAACAAGTTATTCAACACTTCCACAACATCGCTAAAGGTCAGTGTATTGCATCAAATGTCTCAAAACATTACGCCGCAGATCTAAAACAACACTTCATTTTCTGTCCGTGCTTCATATTCCTTGGCGGGTGCTGACAGCGTTATGCATGAAGCACACTTCCTGTTTACACTCCATTGACAATTACATCGAAAAGCTTTTTGGCACCGTCCCTCCAAATTAATGACTGTTGAGATAAAAGCTTTTTCAGAGGTGTGTGTGTAGGGGTTGTCTGTCTGTCTACATTTTTAGACACCTCTCGTCATGGCAGGCGGTTATATCCACTCGCTGTGTATAACTTTCACATGATTTGAAGAAACAGTCATAAATTATCCAAACCTGTCTGTGTGGGATACTAGGCACCTCTCCCAAGGATCATTTAATTAACTTCTCAGATATCTATGACACCACCCATCCTGTAATATAAAAGAGACTTGGGTAGACTACAGCAATGTCTGCTGTACCAAAGAAGAGATAGCAAGAAGCTCATCTCTTATCTGAGAGTGAAAGACAGCGAGAGAAAGAGACAGTGAGAGAGAGAGTTGTCAGGCGGATATGGCAATGAACAAGAGCTTTGCAGGATCAAACATGCAGTCTCTACCAGTGATCCTCCAGAAGGGGAGCAGGGAGGACAGGCAGGGAGGGGGGATGGGGAGGGAGGGGGAAGCATCAGAGAGACGGGTCCAAGCCACAGAGAGCTGGGGCTTTCATCAGCCAGCCTCCCAGCGCCAGCCCTGCCCTCCACTGCTCTACATGCAGCCAGCCTGGGAAAGGCCACATGAAGGCACCTCTGTAGAGATCACAGTCCCAGTCAGTCACACAAAGCCTGCAGCAAGCAAAGTAAGTGTGTGTGTGTGTGTGGGGCTGCTTTTACATGAGGAATCATTTAAGGTTAATGTTTTCCCGTAAAGTGCATGCTAGATTATATCAGACTCATACACAGTGCGGGACATGGACATGCTGGTTATCACCTCAGAGGTGAGAGGTACTAAACTGCCATGTTTCAGCACATACAGTACCAGTCAAAAGGTTTGGACACACCTACTCATTACAGGGATTTTATTTACTTTATTTTGACTATTTTCTACACTGTAGAATAATAGTGAAGACATCAAAACTATGAAGTAACACATATGGAATCATGTAGTAACCAAAAAAAGTGTTTTCAAAATATATTTTATATTTGTGATTCTTCAAAGTAGTCACCCTTTGACTTGATGACAATATTGCACACTCTTGGCATTCTCTCCACCAGCTTCATGAGGTAGTCACCTGGAATGTATTTCAATTAACAGGTGTGCCTCATTAAAAGTTCATTTGTGGAATTTCTTTCCTTCTTAATGCATTTGAGCCAATCAGTTGTGACAAGGTAGGGGGGGTATACAGAAGATAACCCTATTTGGTAAAAGACCAAGTCCACATTATGGCAAGAAAAGCTCAAATAAGCAAAGAGAAATGACAGTACATCATTACTTTAAGACATGAAGGTCAGTCAAAACCGTAAAATTCAAGAACTTTAAAAGTTTCTTCAAACGCAGTTGCAAAAACCATCAAGGGCTATGATGAAACTGGCTGTCATGAGGACCGCCACAGACAGGAAAACCCAAAGTTACCTTTGCTGCAGGGGATAAGTTCATTAGAGTTACCAGCCTCAGAAATTGCAGCCCAAATAAATGCTTCACAGAGTTCAAGTAACAGACACATCTCAACATCAACTGTTCAGAGGAGACTGCGTGAATCAGGCCTTTATGGTCGAATTGCTGCAAAGAAACCACTATTAAAGGACACCAATTAGAAGAAGAGACTTGCTTACGCCAAGAAACACGAGCAATGGACATTAGACCAGTGGAAATGTGTCCTTTGGTCTGAAAAATTTGACATTTTTGGTTACCATCGCTGAGTCTTTGTGAGACGGAGAGAACGGATGATCTCTGCATGTGTGGTTCCCACCGTGAAGCACGGAGGAGGAGGTGTGATGGTGCTTTGCTAGTGACACTGTCTGTGATTTATTTAGAATTCAAGGCACACTTAACCAGCATGGCTACCACAGCATTCTGCAGTGATATGCCATCCCATCTGGTTTGCGCTTAATGAGACTATCATTTGTCTTTCAACAGAACAATGACCCAACACACCTCCAGGCTGTGTAAGGGCTATTTGACCAAGAAGGAACGTGATGGAGTGCTGCATCAGATGACCTGGCCTCCACAATCACCCAACCTCAACCCAAATGAGATGGTTTGAGATGAGTTGGACCACAGAGTGAAGGAAAAGCAGCCAACAAGTGCTCAGCATATGTGGGAACTCCTTTAAGACTGTTAGAAAAGCATTCCAGGTGAAGCTGGTTGAGATAATGCCAAGAGTGTGCAAAGCTGTCATCAAGGCAAAGGGTGGCTACTTTGAAGAATCTCAAATATGTTTGTTTAACACTTTTTGGGTTACTACATATTTCAATATGTGTTATTTCACAGTGTTGATGTCTCCACTATTATTCTACAATGAAGGGAAAAAAACGTTACTGGTACTGTACATTCAAGTGACATGACAAGAGAACACATACAATATACTTTTCCACCAGAATGCATTGCAGGCATTCCCCGCCACATAAAGAATTAATCAAGTTGGTTTTCAACCTAAGTCTGATGGCCATAACAAAGCTTGGTTTTCAGTGAGAACTGAACAGACCTGTTACAGTGAAACTTCTCTGCTCTGGCTTAGGTTTTAAGATGGTCCCACAAGGCTGAGATGTGTGGCTTAGACAGAGGGGGCAAGGTAGCACACACCACACCGAATGTTCAGCGCGCTGTTGAGTCTGACTTCCGTAATTTTCTTGCCAATCTAAATGTAAAATCGGGTAAAACCGGGTTGCACTCAGTTTGTATGTAGAGGGAGCAGACAGAGATGGCTTCCCTACCTGCTTATCCTCCACTCAGCTCAGCTGGCCACTGCCTCCAAAACTTCTTTCAAAATAGGAGAGAAAAAGCTGCCACTCTGGATTTAGCCTACTTTCCAACATGCCCATTCATTTCAAAGCAGATGTCAAAAAAGAGGGGGAGGATCACTGGGACTAAGCCGCTAAATAACAGAGCTGAAAGACTAACGGGTGGGGACAGGAACAAACTCTGGAGAATGCGAGGAAAAGTTTTAAAAAACTAAAACAAAGTAAAAACGTGACCTAAGCTGCCATGGGGAATTACATATTAGTTGTGTTAATACAGCTTATAGCTAAATCAATTTATGACTTGTGTTTCATGGAAATGAGGTATTGTTAGTGGGTGGTCTGGCCGGGTCATCTGTGTGAGTGGGTGGTCTGGCCGGGTCATCAGTGTGAGTGGGTGGTCTGGCCGGGTCATCAGTGTGAGTGGGTGGTCTGGCCGGGTCATCAGTGTGAGTGGGTGGTCTGGCCGGGTCATCAGTGTGAGTGGGTGGTCTGGCCGGGTCATCAGTGTGAGTGGGTGGTCTGGCCGGGTCATCAGTGTGAGTGGGTGGTCTGGCCGGGTCATCAGTGTGAGTGGGTGGTCTGGCCGGGTCATCAGTGTGAGTGGGTGGTCTGGCCGGGTCATCAGTGTGAGTGGGTGGTCTGGCCGGGTCATCAGTGTGAGTGGGTGGTCTGGCCGGGTCATCAGTGTGAGTGGGTGGTCTGGCCGGGTCATCAGTGTGAGTGGGTGGTCTGGCCGGGTCATCAGTGTGAGTGGGTGGTCTGGCCGGGTCATCAGTGTGAGTGGGTGGTCTGGCCGGGTCATCAGTGTGAGTGGGTGGTCTGGCCGGGTCATCAGTGTGAGTGGGTGGTCTGGCCGGGTCATCAGTGTGAGTGGGTGGTCTGGCCGGGTCATCAGTGTGAGTGGGTGGTCTGGCCGGGTCATCAGTGTGAGTGGGTGGTCTGGCCGGGTCATCAGTGTGAGTGGGTGGTCTGGCCGGGTCATCAGTGTGAGTGGGTGGTCTGGCCGGGTCATCAGTGTGAGTGGGTGGTCTGGCCGGGTCATCAGTGTGAGTGGGTGGTCTGGCCGGGTCATCAGTGTGAGTGGGTGGTCTGGCCGGGTCATCAGTGTGAGTGGGTGGTCTGGCCGGGTCATTAGTGTGAGTGGGTGGTCGGAGTGTGAAGCATCCCACCCACCTTTCATTCCTCTGCCCAAACCTAATCTTCGGCCTATCCCTTCATCCCACCCTTCCCACATGGCAACTCTCCTCCTCATCTGAGCCAAACCGAGGAGATTTAGGGTGTGTGCGTGTGTGTGTGTGTCAGTGTGTGTGGCAGAGATTAGAGTTCTACTCGGGAACGCAGAGGAGAGGCAGGGATACAGTGAAGGACCTCAGGATACAGCTCTGTCCTATCCACATGAGAGACTTGTCCATCCAATCCCAGATAGCGTGTGGATATATCCTAAGGAAATTAACTATATTCCTAAACAATGTTAACCATTTATATCCATATAATATCATAGTAATAGCAACACCTACGCAATTCTCATTAACTAAAGGTAAAGTAAAAGAATCTCAGCTGACCTTTAAGTAATACATTGTATTTTGTTATTTACATTCCATGTTAACACAATTCATGCAGAGAATGAGTCATTTCAAAAACAGCTCTTCCTGAAGGACGATGGTTAATTATATAATCCGTCATCATCATCATCATCATGATCAGTGTCCTTGAGGTATGTTTATGACGTTACCACTGGGCTGAACACATTTTATAATTGCCATAATGCATGCAGCAGTTAGCAGCAGTAATCGCATAGCTGGATTTCCTCATTCAGCAGTCCATTTCTGAAAACCACCAAACCATGTCAGCTTTCCCTGTCAGGGATATTACACTGTAGAGGTTGTGCGTCAGAGAGGGAGAATACAGAGGAGAGAGAAAAAGAGAGGAGGAGAAAAGTTTACCCAAGAGCAAAGGAGAAGAAGAATCACAGAGTCTCCTGGTTCCAACAGGTCTAAACCCTCCAAGTGAACTCCCCTCTCCTCTCCCTAATCTACTGTAGAGCTCCACTCAGTGACATCATCAGGTTCCATGCCAAGACACCAGTCACCAGTCATCATAGAAGCAAATCTTTTTGTCTCTGGATCAACATGTGGTAAGACAGGAGAGCCAGAGCCAAATCCACGCACCAAGCCCAGTTTTATAGTTACTGTAAGGGCCCAGACACAAATTGCAGTATTTAGCACCTCGGAATATAATTTGTGAACCGAGTGCGCACCGGTGTTATACATAGAATCGTGTGAAAAATTTCAGCAGTCAGACATCTACAGCGTCTATAGTGAATAATTATTTTGCAAAACCAAGGTAAATGACATAAAATACAACGGAAGACTTCGGAGTATGATATCATGGGCAGAAAACCCAATTCATCTCCATCCATTATTGAAGTTGAAGGGTCATTTATAACAGAACTTATCGATACTGCCAATCATGTCAATTATTATTTCACTAGTAAAGTGGGAAAAACTCAGAAGTGAAATGATAACATTGAAAAGTGAACAGAATAAAAAATATCTAATAATAAAAGGATTGCTGTTTTGAATTTGGTCAAGTTAATGTGGGAGAAGTGTAACATCTATTGTTATCCATCAAAAACCTTGATGGGAAACTATTGAGAATGGTATTGCAGACTGTATTGCCCCTATTTGCTATATCTTTAACCCTGTGGCGCTAGGCTATGCTATGCTAGTCAGCGTTTCTGATGAGAATGATCCCGGATCCAGGATGGGTAGTCCAGAAAGTCCAAAGCCTAAAGGAGTGTGTGTCCACATGCGTGGAAGGAAGCTAAAGTCATTTCACTGCCTAAAAATAGAAGAAGCACCCTTTGCTGGCTCTAACAGTCGCCCAATCAGTTTGCACCCTGCTCTTAGTACTGATTTGTGTTTGATCAAATACAATGCTATTTTTCAGAGAACAAGTTGACTACTGACTTTCAGCATGCATATAGAGAAGGGCACGCAACTTGCACTGCACTGACTCAAATGATGATTGGTTAAAATAAATGGATAATAAGATGATAGTTGAGGCTGTATTGTTAGATTTCAGTGCAGCTCTTGATGTTATTAATCCTAAATTGTTATTGAAGAAACTTGCTTGCTATGGCTTTACATCACCTGCCATCACATGGTTATTTATCCAATAGAACCCAGAGAGTGTTCTTCAATGGAAGTTCCTTTAACATCAGATATGTACAGAGCTGTGTCCCTCAAGGCAGTTGCCTTGGGCCGTTACTCTTTTATATTTGTACAAATTATTTGCCACTGGTCTTACACAAAGAATGACTATGTATGCGTGTGATTCCATACTCTACATGTCAGCACCCAAAGCGACTGAGGCCGAGTTGCGCATTAGCACAGTTGACGATACCATCGCTCGACATGACCAGGTTCTGAATCAACTGCAGAAGGACAATTCCTACCTCAAAAACAAGGTAGACCAGATGGAGAACCAGAGCAGACGTAGTAATATCCGTGTGTTGGGATTGAAAGAGGACAGCGAGGGCCGTGACCCGGTCCGTTTCTTCACTCAATGGATCCCGGATGTCCTAGGCATAATCAACTTCACCAAGCCGCTGGAAATCGAACGCGCCCACAGACCATCAGCGCCGAAACCCCGGCCAGATGAGCCCCCACGGGCCGTCATGATCAGGTTCCTCCGTTTCCAAGACAGAGAGAAGATACTGCAACTCGCAAGAGCCAAAGGGGACATCACCATCGATGGCAAGAGGGTCAGCCTTTTCCCGGATATGAGCGCGGATCTCGCCAGACGTCGCAAACAGTTCAGACCTGCCGCCAAAGCACTGAAGGAGAAGAATATCACCGGCTATCCAGTCACATTTACCCCGCTATCCGGTCGCTATAATTGATTCGTACATTTTCAACTAACCGTTTTTTTCCCCGGGGTGAGTTCTATTACATTTACAGGAGAGTATATTTTGGTTTAGTCAATATCCACTGGGCGAAGCAAATAAGTGGGTTTAGGCCCACTGCTTTCCCCCTCATTTATGTTCATCTTTTGAAAAGAGACTCAAGCAGCCCTTACCGTGAGCAGTAAATATTCAGCCATAAATGTATATTCACAATGTTTGTTTTCAACTTAGAGAGCTCGCAGGTTTTAGTTTACGCCAAGGTGTAGCTAGTAAGATCAAGATGGAAAGCAAGCAGCAACGTATCTCTACAAGTGTATTCATGTTTGATTGTTGGGATTGTTTGTTTTAGTCTGACAATCGGGGTGGGATTTCTTTTTTTTTTTCTAAGTTTATTGTTGGTTCCTTCCTAAAGAGACACATTGATTGGTCACTTCTGTGTTCAAACTAAAGTTGAAACATTTCCTGACTATTTACATAGAGATTTCCATTCGGTTATATATTTGAAACCCAACCTATGCTTAATCCACTAAAATATGTTACATTCAACGTAAAAGGTCTTAAAACCCCAATTAAAATGAAAAGAGTATATACATACCTTAAGAAATTAAAGGCTGACATTGTGTTTTTACAAGAAACACATCTTACAGCCAGTGAAAACAAGAAATTGAAGAGGGAATGGGTAGGGCAAGTTTTGGCGTCCTCTTTTCACTCCAAAGCAAGAGGAACTGCAATTTTGATAAGTAGACACATCCCCTTCTGCGTCAACAACACCATCTCTGATCCCTCTGGCAGGTTTGTTTTGGTGCAGGGGCATATGTTTTCAGAGTCTTGGACCCTATTGAATATTTATGCTCCTAACTTCGATGACCATATGTTTATACAGAATGTCTTCCTTCAGGTCGCTCAATCACCACCAGGATGGCTACTGGTTGGAGGAGATTTAAATTTTGTTTAGATACAGTTCTTGATAGGTCCTCTGATAAACCCTCACTTCTTACCAAAGCCAGCAAGCTCACCATGTCATTCATGAAAGATCTCAATTTACTAGACATCTGGAGACAGTTGCACCCACAGGATAGGGACTACTCTTTTTATTCATACCCACACAACAAACACACACGCATAGATACATTTTTACTATCGACCCAACTGTTTCATAGAGTGTTAGATATCGAGTATCTCCCCAGATTGCTTAGTGACCATTCTCCTCTGGTATTATCAATCTCCATTCCTACCAAGGTAAATGGAGCATATAGATGGAGACTAAATTCTACACTCCTAAAGCAACCTGAATTTTGTGCATTCATCAAAGAGCAGATCAATATTTTTACTTTGACAAACCCTCCGCTCCTGACAGTTTCATTCTTTGGGACACATTGAAGGCCTATCTGAGGGGACAGATAACTTCCTATACTAAAGGGCTGAAGAGAAAATACGGTGCGGAACTGAGTGCCCTTGAATCTGAAATCTCCGAGCTAGAGAAAACCTACCAAAGAGGCCCGACTAAAGATCTATACAGGCTTTTGGTAAATAAAAAACGGAAATATAATATTCTGAACACATATCAAGCTGAGAGGGCCATCACTAAATCAAAACAGCGTTATTACGAGCTTGGAGAGAAAGCTCACAAAGTATTGGCATGGCAACTCAAAGCAGAGGAAAGTAAGAGGACAATTAATGCTATAGAAACTCTTACTAATGAGATATCTTTCGACCCTACTGAAATTAATAATACTTTTAAGAAATACTATGAAGACCTCTACACTTCCCAATCAAGCGATGATCTATCAGAGATCGACTCCTTTCTCTCCTCTCTCAACCTCCCATGCCTGTCAGGGGAAGACAGCGAGCGCCTGCGTGAACACTTCTCAGTTCCTGAATTGTTGGAGGCCATTAAATCCTTACCTTCTAATACATCTCCTGGGAAGGATGGCTTCCCTCCAGAGTTCTATAAAGAATTTAGTGAGCTGTTGGTCCCCTACCTTATGGAGGTACGTAAAAAAGCCGGGGAAGACAACTGCTTTCCAGAGTCTTTCTCTCAAGCAGTGATTACTGTAATCCACAAGAAAGGGAAAAACCCGCTAAAGTGCACCTCCTATAGACCAATCTCTCTCCTTAACACAGATTGTAAACTGGTCACCAAGATGTTATCTAAGAGACTGGAGTCATGTCTTCCCCTGTTGGTCAACCCAGATCAGACTGGCTTCATAATTAATAGATTGTCGTCCAATAATCTCCGAAGGTTCTTTGATATAATTCACCTTGCTAATAAAAACAAAATACCTAGTGTCGCAGTCTCCCTCGACGCTGAAAAGGCCCTTGATAGGGTTGAATGGCCATACCTCTTTCACGTCTTGGAAAATTTTGGTTTAGGTACCGTGTTTGTAAACTTGATAAAATCACTCTACAAATCTCCTAAAGCTAGGATTGCTACCAATGGGATTACTTCCTCCTCTTTCCCTCTCTATAGGGGGAACAGACAAGGTTGCCCAATTAGCCCCCACCTCTTTGCCCTCGCCATCGAACCATTGGCTGAGGCTATTAGAACGTGCCCTGACATACATGGCTTTGAGGTGGGCCCCCATACCAATAAATGATCACTCTTTGCGGACGACCTTATCTTATTTCTAACAAACCCAGAACACTCCCTCTCTCACTTGCAGATCCTACTACAGTGTTATAGTTCTTTCTCTGGATATAAGGTCAATTTAGATAAAAGCGAAATCTTACCGTTGTCTGTCTTTGACCATCATACCATCAAGCACAAGTTTCCTTTTAGATGGTCGCCTATGGGCTTCACATATCTGGGCATAATGGTGGATGGTAACCTGAACAACCTCTATAAACTTAATCTGGCCAGTTTGTTGCAAAAGGTGGAGGGTGACCTTTGTAAATGGATGGACTTGCCTCTCACTCTACTGGGTAGAATAAATGTAATTAAAATGAATGTCCTGCCCAGATTTCTATATCTGTTTCAATCTCTCCCTATCCCTGTTCCCGCAGCATTCTTTTCCTCTCTCGACAAGCTGACCAGACGGTTTATCTGGCACGGCAAAACCCCTAGGGTTGGCCTGGATAAACTGACCCTTGATTACAGTCAAGGGGGCTTAAACCTCCCCAATTTTAGAATGTACTATTGGGCTGCACAGTCTAGGTTTCTGGCTCAGAGGTTTGACTATGGTCCCTCTCCCTCATGGTTGAACATTGAAAAGCTTGAGGTAAATGATGACACTGGGGCAGAATTGTTTTACAAATGGGACAGAAAATCTATAAAAACCATCACAGACAACCCTTTAATCATACATTCTGTCCTGGCATGGTGCAAACTGCATGAGCTGTTCAGACGAGGGGGATTCCTTTCCCCTAAAACCCCTTTATGGAACAATAGATTGATCCCTATGTTTTTCCAGAATAGTAACTTTAAACCATGGTGTGATAAGGGTATCACTCTTCTGGAACATTGTTATGAGGAGTGAGTTCTTATGTCTTTTGATCAGCTGAAACACAAATACCACTTGCCTAACAGGGACTTCTTTAGCTACCTACAACTACAAAACTTTATTAGGGTGTCTCTCAAGGGACAATGTAACCTACCTAAGATGTCACCTATTGAACAACTCTGCCACGCAGACCAACCACTATTCAAGACCATTTCCCGTGTTTACGATGCTCTTATGTCAGGACTAACACTGCGTGGGCTAGATAAACCCCGACTTAGATGGGGAAAAGATCTGGGTATTGATCTTGATGCGGGTCTATGGAGTGACCTATGCAGGGATGGTGTTGCATCCACATTGAACTCCAGATACAGACTGATTCAGTTTAATTTCCTCCATCAGCTCTATATCACCCCATCTAGACTGCACAAGTTCAACCCTGATATCTCCTTCCTATGTTTTAGATGTGGCTCAGATGAAGGAACATTCCTCCATTCCACTTGGCAGTGTTCAAAACTACACGGTTTCTGGCAGGGGGTATGCGGTACCATATCCTCAATTCACGGGGTTGCATTCCCTTTAGACCCGGAGGTCTGTCTACTGGGCAACTTTACTAACACCAATCTTAGGCAAAGCCATACTATAAAGCTAACAGAAATATTGCTAGCGATTGCCAAGAAATGTATTGCCTTGAAATGGAAGTCGGATTCCCCCCTGCCAGTTGCAATGTGGATATCGGAAGTTAATAGTTGTATCCCACTGGAGAAAATCACTTACTGCTTGAGGAATAAGTTAGAGACTATTTTATTGACTATATGGAGAATCTCCCCCCACATCACATTGATTGAATCTCTATATAATCCTTATATAATGTTTCACACGTAATGTATAGTATGTAGATTACAGCAGGTGATCCAATGTCTCATTATTATTTTTTATTTTACTCTTTATTATGACTTATTTATTGTATGTTTGTATATATAATTATATATTTTTTATATATTTTTTTTTACCCTCGTCTGTTTCTGTCACTTTGTCCTATTGTTGTCTAATATCTTTTCACTTTCGTTTTGAATGTTCTTAATTGGAAAATACGAAAATAAAATATTAATAAAACAGAAAAAAGCATTGTATTTGTTTCAAAATATTCTCTAAGACTGGAGTTGTGGATGAAGATGGGATGCACCGATATTACATTTTTGGACGCTACCGATGTCCGATATTTTCCTTGCCAAAAACCTGATACCGATAACCGATATTTACAATTATAGCGGCCTTTTAAGCATTCTAGTACAGTTAAATAGTTGAAATACACACACACCAAAAAGTTATTTTGTTGGCATTTACACTACCGTTCAAATGTTTGGGTTCACTTAGAAATGTCCTTGTTTTGAAAGAAAAGCACATTTTTTGCCCATTCAAACAACATCAAATTGATCAGAAATACAGTGTAGACATTGTTAATGTTGTAAATGACTATTGTAGCTGTAAACGGCTGATTGTTTATGGAATATCTACATAGGTGTACAGAGGCCCATTATCAGCAACCATCACTCCTGTGTTCCAATGGCACGTTGTGTTAGCTAATCCAAGTTTATAATTTTAAAGGCTAATTGATCATTAGAAAACCCTTTTGCAATTACGTTAGCACAGCTGTTGTGCTGATTAAAGAAGCAATAAAACTGGCCTTCTTTAGATTAGTTGAGTATCTGGAGCATCAGCATTTGTGGGTTCGATTACAGGCTCAAAACGGCCAGAAACAAAGAACTTTCTTCTGAAACTCGTCAGTCTATTCTTGTTCTGAGAAATGAAGGCTATTCCATGCGGGAAATTGCCAAAAAACTAAAGATCTCGTATAACACTGTGTACTACTCCCTTCACAGAACAGAGCAAACTGGCTCTAACCAGAATAGAAAGAGGAGTGGGAGGCCCTAGTGCACAATTGAGCAAGAGGAAAAATACATGTGTCTAGTTTGAGAAACAGACGCCTCACAAGTCCTCAACTGGCAGCTTCATTAAATAGTACCCGCAAAACACCAGTCTCAACATCAACAGTGAAGAGGCGACTCCGGGATGCTGGCCTTCTAGGCAGAGTTGCAAAGAAAAATACATATCTCAGACTGGCCAATTAAAAAAAAAGATTAAGATGGGCAAAATAACACAGACACTGGACAGAGGGTGTGACAATTGAGCAAGTTGAGGAAGCTATACTCCTAGGTATAACATTGAATGATCAATTATCATGGTCAACTCATATTGACAAAGTTGTTGTGAAGATAGGGAGGGTTATGTCTTTTATAAAAAGATGCTCTGGGTGTTTGACACAAAAATCAACTGTACTAGTTGTTCAGGCTCTGATCTTGATTACTGTCCGGGAATATGGTCAGCAAAGAAAGACATAGCAAAGGTGCAGCTGGCTCGAAAGAGAGCAGCACGCCTTGCCCTTAACTGCACATACAGAACTAACTAACATATTTCCTGGTTGAGGGTTGAAGAGATAATAACTGCTTCTCTTCTAGTTATGACATATTTTACTATGAAGAAAATTCTAAATTGTCGGCATAATCAAATAGCATTCCGCTCAGACACCCATACATACCCACAAAACATGCTACAAGGGGTCTCTTTACAGTCCCCAGGTCCAAAACAAAATCCCGGCAATGCACAATATTATACAATGCAATGAGCGCATGGAACTCCCATCTCCAATTACACAAACAAACAGAAAAATCATGGAATGGTGGGGACTGTGAGGGGACACACAGACACACTCTAACACACACATTTTTGTTGTTGAAGTGTATTATTATTAAACGTTTTTGTTGTATTGTTTGTATATCATTGTCATTTGTGTGACTGTCCTTGTCTATCAGTGTACCAATGTTTTTCATGTAAAGTTTTGTGTTTTTTTGTGGATCCTAAGAAGAATAGCTGCTGCCTTTGCAAAAGCTAATTGGGATCCAAATAAACAGCGGGTGGTCCCTAAAACACAGCGCGCTGAACGATCGGCAGACGAACGGTAGATCCACATTAGGTGCAACGTGTTCAAGCCTTTAGAACAGTTTAGTGTTCACTTCCTGCCAGGAATAGAGATGAGGAAGTCGCAGAACCCAGTGAAAAGACATCACTTTGGGGAAAAATTAAAGACTTGCTACAGTTCAGTCTGGGAGAGTTAAATTACAGGAGTCCCTTGGTAGATTTAGAAAAGTAGTCTCTATAGTTGAGTATGAGACTTGAGTTGCTCAAATATCAAAGTTCTCCTAGATTTGTTGTTTTATGAAATACACCAGTAAGGGAGTTATCAAAACAACACACCTCCAACTTTGACAAGTTGATCTGAAGATGTGTTGTGTTATTCCCTGCCAGGAGTCCTAACTTACACATGTATCTGTAGGCTATAGCTCCACATTCATACACCCTTAGAAAAACGGTTCCAAAAGGGTTCTTCAGGTTTCCCATATGGTAACCCTTTTTGGTTCCAAGTAGAACCCTTTTGGGTTCCATGTAAAACGCAGGTTGACGTTTATTGTCATGAATCTTTCCCTAGGGGCAGAACTGAGCGATTTCCGCTAGATGAGCCAGCTGAAAAGCCCAAATTAACTATAACATAAAAATTAATGAATGCTAAAATGAGCTTTTTGGTTTTCATTTAAGGTTACGGTTAGGCATTAGGGTTAGCAGTGTGGTTAAGGTTTTATGACTTTGTGGCTGTACCAGCCAGAGACCACTCTGCAGGGCTGCCAAGAGGGCAAGATTCATGACAATAAATGCCAACCTCTGTGGAAAGGGTTCTACATGGAACCCAAAAGGGTTCTACCTGGAACCAATAGTTATTCAAAAGGTTATCCTATGGGGACAGCCGAAGAACCCTTTAAGGCTCTAGATAGCACCTTCTAAGAGTCTATGTCAACCATTTACAGAAGGTGTTAGGCCTGTCCTGGACTCTACTGCTTGTCAGTTTCAGAAGATGCTCATTGTTTGAATGAGAGAGAGTGGGGATTGAGAATGTTACACTACGTATGTAACACTATTTGGACATGGATTAGGTACACTCCATTATATTCAGAGACAACGCTGTGGAGTCTAATGGAATATTTGATTAGTGTGGACACACAGTAGCTGTAAAATTGCTGTTGTAATATCTGCTTGTCAGAACTGGAGAGCATTCAGCCCACAGTCTGTTTTCTATCTTTCTGTCTGTAGGATAGAAGTATGAAGTGTTAGAGTATGAATTGTGTCCTAATGGAGGAGTGGTGCGAGTTATGGAAATGATAAGCCGTTGTCAAACAGAAATACATCATATTCATATTTCCCACCAGAGTCATAACACAAGCCAGCAGAGTTTGGACTAAATCACAGTGTAATTGACCTGTATTATGTGTGTCTTGGAGGACCTTCTGCCATGGGAGGCTATAAAAACGTTACGCTACGGAGAGTCGGGTACGTTTCGGAATCTTTCCTCTGCCGGGACAGGGTGTGCAGCAGCTGTCCAAAAATATATCAACAGTGCTCTGCTCTCCTTGTCCCATAGCCAGCATGATTTAGCACTCCTCCTCTCAGCAGGCATAACACACACACACACACACACACACACACATTGCACCGAGGAGCCATTCAAAGACAAGTCTGAAAAGTTTGGATGTACGTAAAACCCTCCATAGTCTAAGTTGTTTTAGTCCTAATATTATATTCCCACCTGGAAGCAACGGTGCCCAAAGCTGTATTTAGACAGCCTATTTAAAACAAGTTGTTGTTTCGTTTTATAAGAATTTGATTCGAATTATTCACTGCCTTTTTAGGTCAAATCAACAGTGAATACAATTTTGCTTATTGACAACTTTTGGCATATCCATGGCTCAGACCTAATGCATTTTACAGTAGGCCTAGGCCGATATCAGTGTGAATGGTATGTTAACAAAAAATGTCCATATTGAAGCCATGCAATTACTGTTCCAAAACATGTTCAACATATACTGAACAAAAATATAAATGCAACAATTTCAAAGAATTTACTGAGTTACAGTTCATATAACGAAATCAGTCAATTTAAATAAATTCATTAGGCCCTAATCTATGGATTTCACATGACTGGGCAGGGGCGCAGCCATGGGTGGACCGGGGAGGGCATAGGCCGACCAACATGGGAGCCAGGCCAACTCACTGGGGAGCCAGGACCTGCCAATCAGAATGAGATTTTCCCCACAAAAGTGCATTTATTACAGACAGAAATACTCCTCAGTTTCATCCGGGTGGCTGGTCTCAGACAATCCCGCAAGTGAAGAAGCCAGATGTGGAGGTCCTTGGCTGGCGTGGTTACACGTGGTCTGCGGTTGTGAGGCCGGGTGGACGTACTGCCAAATTTTCTATGGCTTATGGTAGAGAAATTAACATTCAATTCTCTGGCAACAGCTCTGGTGGACATTCCTGCAGTCAGCATGCCAATTTTATGCCCACAGTTGTGGAAAGTTGGCAGGGATGTAAACAGATTTGTGATTTTTGGGGGGGAAAAATAAGCTTTTTGTGAGTATGAAACATTTCTGGGATCTTTTATTTCAGCTCATGAAAAATGGGACCAACAATTTACATGTTGCATTTATATTTTTGTTCAGTATATATGTATATTTCATTTTTTAATGAATATTAATAACAGATTAAATGTATTTTAGCATGGGGATCCGTTGAATAAGTATAAAGTGTGTAATACAATACAATGTATAGAAACACAGATGGGGAAAATAGAGTCTTTGACGTGATCAAAGCAAAAATAGCCTACATAAACGTAAGAGAGAGAGTTAACATCGTTTCTAGTTGAGGTTACAGTACATGTCAAGTGTCCTGGCTTTGCATCAGTTCAAAAGATTGACGAGTGACTGATGTGACCGCCTGGGAGCTGTATGGGAGAGCCGGGCAGATCAGCTCAATCAAACCGTGCCATTGAAAGATGTCAATTCTGCATGCATGCTTAGGATTGGACAAAACAGATGAAAAGGAGATTCATGTCTAATTAAATGTTGACGAGTATTTTTTCGTCATAGTTATTGTTGACAAAATTAACACTGCATTGACCAAGACAACACATTTATCTGATTACCCTGCTTTGGTACAGCCTTTCTGTTGCAAATGGGAGCCATAAACAGACATAATGGTCGTAGAAATGTAGAACCGACTTGAAATGCGAAGGGTGTAATGTAATGCCTTTATGAAATACTAGTGCAGTACACAAGGGTTCTATCCTTTTTCAATCATAAATCAACAACAGAATCCTCACACCAACACTGAAACAGCTTTCCGGAGCATATCTCCAGTAAAATGCTGTGAAATGCTAATTGCATGTGAGGCATATCTATCCAGTGACAGATAGATAACGAGCCTTCTCCTCTGCAGTACTTGCTGGTTGGTATTCCACTCGACACTACAGCACTCATTCAAACGCCATCGCTCAGGGACGTCCCACTGTTCGCCTGCAAATTAACCATCCAAATGAACCCTCAATCATTGGCAACATGGAGTTGCACGTGGCTGTCATCAAACAACAGGCCCGCCCCTCTCATCCCTCTCGAAGCGCCCCATGAGTGAGACGAGTGAAAGATGGAGATAATTGATGCATTAGCCCACTTTTGTTTCACTTTTTTGGCTCCCTGCCAAGGTTCGTTAAACCTCCAATAACAGATAGTTAAGTGCTTATTATAGTGGTTAATTAAGTACATGTGTACAGTGTAATTGTTATTCTTTTGGCTTGAGAAAAAGGAGAGAGAGCAGGAAAAACAAGGAAATATCAATTTGTTCACATTCACCATCCCCACCCACTTGGGGCTAGCTGCTACTTCGTCTCATTCCGACTGTGCGGTGCAGCAACTCCAGGGTGCAGTGATGCCTATTGAACATCAGCACATTACAAAACAGCACAAGTGTTTTCTAAAGAAATTGCACATTATGCCGGTACGTCCCAAAAGTCAACCATTCAATTCTAGTTTCTCTTTGCATTTATTTGGTAACGTGTTTGTCTAACTGACTGCGTGGAGATAAGCTCTCTCCTGAATGGAGAGAAGGAAGAAGTGGAGGAAGGATGTTGGAGAAACATGTTTTACTGAGGTCCTGTTGTGTGTCAACAGTTATCTCTACCGAACGAGGGAAAGGACTGGCCTTGACTCAGACAGAGAATGAGAGCGGGAGGGAGGGAGAGAGACAATGAGAGAGGGAGCGAGGGAAACTTGACAAGGCTAGATGGATTGAGAGAGGAAGACAAGGAAAGAGAGCAAGAGTGGAAGAGTGAGAGAACACAAGCGGGACAGAGAGGTGGACAGATGAGATGGGGAAGAGTGGAAGAAGGGAAGGCGCAGGGGAAAGTTAATGATGAAGTTTGTTCTCTGTGACATGCACTGACTCTGGTCTCTCAGCCCTTCACGGCACCATGCATGTACGGCTCTGATGGTGAGGAGGGAAGAGGCACAGCCACTCCACAACTGGAGTCTCACTCTCTGGGCTCAGTAAAGAGACAGACAGGGAGACGGATAATCAGTAAATTATTAGCTTGGTGCCCTTAACTTGAGAGGGAAAGTCAGAGCTGGCAACATGCTTTCTGAATACTTAAAATCTCTGGGTTTGAATGTTTAATTAGGGGAGGTCTGTGGCTGGGATGGAGATGTAGGTCATTTGACCGTCTTTTTTCCTCGAAAAAGTAAAGTTCTGGGCTAGTTGACTTTGCAGTCAGATGGAGCCACTATGCTGCTACTGAAGTAAAACTCTGGTAGTAAGTGTGCAGCTTTGACTTTAACTGTCAGGCAAAAACAAGTTCAGTGTTGATTTAAGTGGCTGTTGTAAAGTGAAGGCAGATGCCCATGCTGCCAACATACAGTACATAACCAAAAGAGTGTGGACACCTGCTCATCGAACAGCTCATTCCAAAATCATGGTCATTAATATGGAGTTGATGTCAGGGCTCTGTGCAGGCCAGTCAAGTTCTTCCACACCGATCTCGACAAACCATTTTTGTAAGGACCTTGTTTAATGCACAGAAAAGGGCCTTCCCCAAACTGCTGTCACAAAGTTGGAAGCACAGAATTGTCTAGAATGTCATTGTATGCTGTAGCGTTAAGATTTCCCTTCACTGGAACTACAGTTGGCACTATGCATTGGGCAGGTAACGTTCTCCTGACATCCACCAAACCCAGATTCGTCCGTCGAACTGCCAGATGGGGAGGCGTGATTCATCACTCCAGAGAACTTGTTTCCACTGCTCCAGAGTCCAATGGTGGCGAGCTTTATACCACTCCAGCCGACGCATGGCATTGCGCATGGTGATCTTATGCTTGTGTGTGGCTGCTTGGCCATGGAAATTACATTTCATGAAGCTCCCGACTAACAGTTATTGTGCTGACGTTGCTTTCAGAGGCAGTTTGGAACATGGTAGTGAGTGTTGCAATCGAGGACAGATGATTTGTACGCGCTACATGCTTCAGCACTCGGCGGTCCCGTTCTGTGAGCTTGAGTGGCCTACGACTTCATGGGTGAGTCGTTGTAGCTCCTAGACATTTCCACTTCACAATAACAGTACTTACAACTGACCGGGGCAGCTCTATCAGGGCAGAAATTTCATGAAATAACTTGTTGGAAAGGTGGCATCCTATGATGGTGCCATGTTGAAAGTCACTGAGCTCTTCAGTAAGGCCATTCTACTGAATGTTTGTCTATGGAGATTGCAAGGCTGTGTACTTGATTTTACACACCTGTCAGCAATGGGTGTGGCTGAAATAGCTGAATCCACTAATTTGAAGGGGTATCCACATACTTCTGTATATATAGTGTAATTAGTAGACCTAGTGCTATCCTGGAAACTGTAGTATAAATGTGTGGAGAAGTTGGTCTAGTTGTAATATATAGAAAGAGGATGCAAATTGGGCTGAGCTGGTCTGGTCTGTGGTAGCTACAGAGTGAGTGTTATACTTGGCTTGGCAGTATGCTAGGCCTGTGAATATTGTGCTGCTGTGACTGAGTCAGTGTTGGGGTTTGGTGAGGTTAAGCGTTGTTGCGGTAAATCCGTTCCCCTTCCTCTCTCTCACAGCTCCTGCCCATATATTTGCCTGGTACCAGCCACTAACAAACACACTCTTAGCTCAGAGAGCTATCAGGCCCGTTATCGGGCCGTCACACAGTACAGGGAAGATAAATCTAGGCAATTAAAATTAAAATTGCAGTGTGCACAGCCGTGACTCTCCCTCTCTCTGGCACCTAGCACGCAGATCAGGGCAGGGATGCCTCCTCCTCAGCCTCACGTCAGAGGGATCCAGTAGTGGTGATACAAACAGCCTATACTGCAATGGGAACCATGGAGTTGTACAGAGCACGATATATTCCCTCTCTCTCCCTTGTTCAGTCTTTCACTCTAATGAAAGCTTCCTCCCTCTCTATCAGACTTGTTTTCTGGATGGCTAGTTTATTTATTCATTCAAACTTTCCCTTTGTTTCTGACATTTCCCATATCTAACGAGGTGAACTTGACCTGCATAGACAATACTCCGTCTTCCTCATCCTCTGCCCCTTACCTCCCCCTGTGACTGTCCCTTGTAATGTCTTGTTGGGGAAGCATTAGCTAGATGAACTAGAGATGAGCTGGGACACTACTGATCGTGCTCTAGAGAGACGGACTATTTGAAAGATCCAGAGAAAGATCTTGTCAAGATCATGCTCCGGATCCTCTTTACTCCAACTAGACCCAAATACCCATCAGCTCAATGTCCTCGTCTCTAATAGAGCTCTGTCCGTGACCCGACCAACCGCAGAAGGAACATGGACTCTCTCCTCTGAGTTACAGGGTAAAAATAGCTGCCTCGGCATCCCAGATAATTCAATACCTCAGGTATAAGAGTGGAACACTTCCCCCGCTGCAGTGAGCTTCCCAGCATACGCTGCTCTAACTACACCACACCTCGGAGGGGAGAGGAGAACACAGCTCCACGTGACAAGTATGTGATAGGATGAGGTGATACGGTGGAGGTTCACGCTTGGTCTCAGAAAGGGACACGATGAAGGGGGACAGCCTACCAAGGACAAGAGATGCATTATGCGGCTTAACTTGAGCCTTTACTTAGTAAAATACATAAAATGAGAAATAGCATTAGAGGGAAGATATTGGAAAGTGTATTTCATCCAACAGAGTCCCCTCTACAGTTGCTGTCTCTATTCAGCCTGGAGATCGATAATCATCCAGAGGAGAGGACTGAAACACTATAGCTGCTCTCACATTGATCAATGCCCTATTGATTGGCTGCTGGGTCCGCATCAGCAACCATCAGCACCGGTCAACACCACCGGTCAACTAGCACCATTACTGTAGTAGTGGTAACAAATCTCTAAATAGGTCCAAAACAGGAGAAATATAAATTATCATCTGTAGCAGGCTGTTCTTTTCCAATGCTGGTTATTTTATAAAACAATTGTTTATACTATAGAAGGATTCAAAAAGAGTACCACAGTAGTCATAATACCCATAAAACCTTGCGGTCAAACAGGAAAATAGTTCCAATAGTTTTTCCACCATTCATTTTCCCCATAGGGGTCTTTAGAAACACTTAAAATAAGGGCTGTGTTTCGTGTAGGCTTACCCCGGCGTGACGTTTTTATAACAATATAAATCTCTGTAGGTGACTTATCAATATATTCACCTGTATTTACCCCGCAAAACGAAATGCTAATTGGCTGCTAATGTTGCTATCATAAAGAACTACAAGTACCATTATCATCTGGACGAGACTGCCGAGTCGAGGCAAAGGTAAGAATCTCTGGATGAACTATCTAATGTTTGCTAAATGTAGTAATGAATAAATTGGCTAAGTGTATTTAAATGGACAATTCTGTGAATTTGAAATTGACACAATACGTGTTTAGCAAAAGTGTCAACTAGAGATGACGTGCAGGAGCTTGCAGGGATTTGTAGTCTTGCATGATGTCTACTTTGATGCTAATGAGCATTTTCGAATCTGAGAGTAAATAGAGCCAAATATATTGATAAAAGTCACCTTGTCTGAGAGAGATCTACATGGTTCAAAACGTCACACCAGGGTAAGCCTACATGAAACACAGCCCTTATTTTAAGTCTTTCTAAAATCCCCAATGGGAAAAATTTATGGACGAAAAACGATTGGAACCATTTCACTGTTTGACCGCTAGGTTTTATTGGGTATTATGACACCTCCACTGTGGGGCTCTATAGATGTATGCTTAAATAAACAACCTCTAAGCAGATGCAGCCATTTTACAGTATTTGACTGTTTTTCCTGACCTGTTTTGAAATTATTATTTTCTTACTGGATTTGACAAGGAATCATAAAGAAAATGTACTATTAATAAAGGATAAAACCGACAGATGCACCCTATTTAAAGAAAAGCTTTCCTTCACTTGCATAATCTTCATGTAAACACACACACACATCTTCAAAGCCTCAGGTGAAGCTGGTCTGTGAATTTTCATGCGTCTGTTTTCTTTGAGCACGTCTCCATTACAGCCTTGCCAATCTTCGATCTTTGATCCATGACAATGATGTGGCCTTTCCCCGTACCTCCTCCCGCTCTGTTAGCAGTCACCTGGAATAATAACAGCAACATCTCCAACAGCAGCACAATGCAGTCAGTGTGCCTAGATAATGCAAACGACCAGATAAGCAGCTCTACAAAGGGGTGTGTGTGTGTGCTTGTGTGTGCATATGCAGCAGGAGATATGAGGAAGGATGATGGAATCTCTGAGGTATGGCAGAGCTGTGATAATAGGATGGCTTTTCCATCTGCTGCTGGTACACCCTCAGCTCAGACAGGACGGAGGGAGCAGAGCAGCACACCACACCCTAGCACAGGCGTACGCAAAGGTAGAGAGAGAGATAGAGGGATGAGGAAGAGAGACATCCCTCTTTCTTTCACCGCAGGCACCCGCTTTGTGATAAACCCACAGGCGTTCCCCCACTTCACTTCCTCCCCATCCATCTCTGTAATGATTCCAGTCTCTTATCTAACCCCTATGTAAATACCATCCATTTACGCCCAAAGCAGGATCCATATAGTGTGAGCTACTTCGCTGGTGTTTGTTATTTAGTGTGTGGGTTTCGTCGCTGGGGAAACCATAGAGGAGAGAGAGAGAGATTTTATAAAGGGCAATTTGGCAAAGAATATGGAGGCACACTCAAGAAGCTTTCTGACGGATTTAAATTATAGACCATCCAGCCCTGCTTCATCCTTCAACAGAGTTAATCTAAATGCCGTGGATGTTGCTCGAATAGCCCAGAGATGCTCAATGAGCCTTTCATTACCAGTGATGATGAGACTGGATTGGCGGGGGGGGGGGTCTGTGGTCCACTGCAAACCTTGTGGCTATCAGTGGTTAACGGCATGCTTATTGTAAACACTGTGGGTGTTGTTGCCCCGGTGACAGCTGGGAAATCTGGTGCTGACATTGTATGCCTCTCTAGGTGTGACTCCTATGTGGAAACCTCATTTTAAACATGAGGAATTACCAATATGAACTTACTGATATCATCATGAGACACGAAATTGAATCTAATCCTCATACAGGCTACTGCTTCAATGTTGGGATGAGGTGCTCCCTGAAGTCAACTACAAAGACAGCCTATATTTCATGGAGCCGTTTGTTGAGTTTCAAATATATGTAGCTCATTACATTGAAAAGACTGTATCCTCCAACAACCCACAGCAAAAAGCCCAACCTGACCCAACGTACATAGTGAAGCAACATCATCTGCCATCTGCTTGTATGAAGAGTAGGCACGTCATGCAGACGCCCCATGGTTCGGCTGGCTAGGACCAATTTAATGACTGCTCTATGTCTCTTGCAGTGTGCTTTGACCAGTAGTGGACAGGCGTATCCTAATTTCGACCAATGGGCACACACAGGGGAGGGATTTCCTCTGAGCCACAACTATTTCCTGGTACGACCCTGGCCGCTTGCCATGTGCATCTCTAAATGAATGGATTGATAATGTTAGTTTAGTGTGAACACTGGCCTCTATTTGTGCCGTTTGCATAGTCGTTAAATTATTTATGAGGCTTCCACCAGCTGCTGGTTCGCTCTGAGCATTACACAGAGAGAGGAAAGACCTCCCATCACATAAATAAACAGTCCTTCGTCCTCATTTCCTCTTGGCCAGTTCAACTGGGATTCACATGAAGACCAGCGGAGGACCAACAGACTTCTACGACTCTGTAGACGAGCAGTGCTGTGGTGCTCAGTTAATGGCTCATACTGGAGCTAAGAGCCACAGTTAGAATACCAAATAAGTTGTATTATGTTGATCCAAGTTATCCAGAATATTATCCAGCCTTGAGAAGATGTAATGCAAGTGACTTAATACAACTTTGTAGACAAGCTGTACATGGTTATAAGTCGCTGGCATAAACTGGAGCTAGAGGCAAAGTTGCAAAAACATATAACTTTTATCTGAGTTATCCAGAATATTATCCAAGTGTCTCATGGAGAAAAAAGGATGTGGTGTTAGAGCAGTGAAGCAGCTGGTAAAATTAGCCGATTGTGTAAGACAGTCTTACAGCTTTGCCAATAGACAGCAGACTAAAGTCTAACTGGGCTGCATGGGCGCTGTCCCTCTCCCCAGTGTTAGTCCCTCTGGAGCAGGTCATTCTGTCACAGCTCCAGTCAACAGCCAACCGGTCATCTAGACCAATCCTTGCTAAATTCCATTTCCCTTTCATACACCACTCCCATTTAACCCGCGACCCAATCAGTGGCTTCCTTCCTGCTCCCCATATTGTAGAGTATTCTTTGGCATTAAATAAGAGGCCTAGCCATTAGTGAGGTCTGGTTGTGTGTGTTCTCCCCACGTCTTCCATTAGAGGGACAACCATCAAGGGAGTGTGTGGATGGTAGGCCATATCAGGGTTGATGGTAAGACACTAACAGCTCTTGGCATTAAATCAGAGCAGCCACTCTGCTGGTGCAGTGCATTGTGGGAGATCCATAATTCATAGCTCTTAATAGAATAAAGAAGTCTAATAATGGATGTGGGGATCCAGCGCTGCGTCGCCACCGCTGCGTGGCTGCCTGGAGGCTCCGACTCTCATTACCTGAGAACTAGAGAGGAGGACTACCGGGATGGCTTTCCTCACCGAGTCCCCCTTATCCCAGCCTCTCTTCCCATTCCTAGTCCCTCCAGCAGAATCCAGGCTGTGACGTGAGAGCAGAGCACTTTTTTTCCTTGAAAACTCGTAGGCAGACACCCTCCAGTGTGGGCCAGAAATGCTCAGTGAGATTTAGTGGTTAATTCCCCCAGCCAGCCTGGATAGATCCCAGGATATTGGGCAAGTTGCTTGTGTTTTTAGGGCCTCTGATTGAATGCAGACATTATGTAAGCTGCTGTTTTTTTTTGGTTGTTATGCAACATATGCAGCAAGAGATATGTATCAGAGAAACATTTCTGAGACCACTCATGTCTGTCTCTTTTTATGCTAGAGAAAAAAAATTGCCTGTCACATTACAATGTGATTCAGTGATTTTGTCAATATCCCTGCGGTTACAAGCAGATACAAGAGTAATACTCTTGGGAACTTTTTACATGTTTTAACTTGCGTAAAGCCCCTCGGGGGGAAACGATAGCAGTGCTTTAATACCATATAGATCAGTGTTGCTGTCTACTCCCATTTAACGCTTCATTTAAACACAAAAACATCATATTGGATTTTATTCATTTCCGGCGAGGCAAACTCTGGCCGTTGTGCTGAGTCATCATCGCCCATAAATGATTCATTTAATCCCAAAACAGACCGCCACTTCTGCTTTCTGATACATTTTTCATCCTAATAGTGCCATGATCAGTCCACTCACACCTTCTCTACCCTACAAGCAACAGCCAATCAGAGTGCTCGATCCCTTGCTGAAAACTATCAATCACAATCTGCCACCCTACACATTAAGTATGGTTACATGAACACAATAGTATGATTATTGTGGATAGTCAGATTAATACAATAGATTTTTCAAAACGTTTACATTCTTTGAAAGAGAAATGATTTCCCTAATAATCCTGTTTACGTGGACACATCTGAAATCAGGCTACCAGATGGGACTTTGGCAAATGCAGAAAATCACCAATCAAAATAAATGTTCTACCACAGTGACCATGTTATTTTTTCGAAGCCTATTTGATTCTGAGTTTGGACATACGGCATAAAGTTTGTATGTGAAAACTATTTATAAAGATGCATACTTTCAGTTTTTCCAAACTCAGGTCACTCGCACATAAGAGGGTGGCACATGTGAAGATCAGATACACAACTAGAACTCAGATAAAGCTGTTTACATGTCCTAATCATTTGAAAGATTCCTCAGAAAACCAGGTGTTTTAATCGGCGTATGCTTCCTCCGTTTACATGACTAATGCCAAACTCTGCCTACTTCCATAATCATGGCAGTACTCAGTGACTCCACACAGTCCACTCCTCTACTTGTTGGTCTGTCAGCCCTAATATAAGTCTCTGTACTGCTTTACATGCTCTGTAATGAGTGGCATGCACAAGACAGATCAGCCACATTGCGTCCTGAGGAGGCAAACGCTAACAAATGGCTTTAATATTCAGCAAATGGAAAGGCAGACTCTTCACAGGAAGCATGGGCCCAGTGTGTTAGTAGGAATGCCATGTGCTGCTGCAGGAACAAGGTCTTCAGTCTTGCGATAGCAATGTGGTCTTGGGTGAATGACGGAGCAGAGTTTATTGTTTGTTGAAATTAATTCAGAGCATCTGCAAGGCATCATCAGTCCACCTATGAGGCTTATCAGCAAATCATTCAGCAAACTTGGTTGCAATCCCAAACGGACTGCTATTTTCCTTCTGCTATTTTCCAGCATCTACAGTATAATACATAATGTGATTCTTAGTGTAGATACAATACTCCCTAACTCCTTCCGTCCTCTCCCAACACTCGGATGCGCTATGCTACAGCCTGGTTTAACTGGGGTTTAACTAGGGTCTGTGCAGCCATCCATAAAGCTGCTTCCTGCATCCTCTCAGGGGTGGGGTAACAGCCACACTGTAACAAGAGGCATTCATCATTGAAGAGGACCGCAACCTGTTAAATGTGGAAGATATACACAAAACAATATCCGTGTTGGCCATCGGGAGGCGAGTGGTGATTGTTGTTGCTTGCACGTGCTAGCAGGCCTAATAATCTCAGCGTGTTGAAACATTCATGAGGCTGAGGCTGGAGCGGAGAGCAAAGTCGTGTAGGAGAGAACACAACATGAGCATTCAGAATACATCTCTATCTTAATCTGCTGCGATGTAACAACTCTGGGAGTGTTTCAAATGAAGGATTCTCACAGGGATATGCTAAACGGCTGCAAAGTTTCAGAGCTTATCTAACCACCAAAATTAAAACATGGTTGTCAAAATGGTGATGAACTAATAAAAGAGGAAAAGTAATTAATTAAACAAAGTTGTAAAGTCTGCTCATGAGGGGAATGAGGAAGGAGAAGAGGTTGGGAAAGGTTCCCGTCAACCGTGTGGTTGAATAAGCCATCCCACGAGAAGCTGTCGTAAAGCGGATGAGAAAATGAAAATGTTTTAGTTTATCTCATATTCAGCCGATTTCTGCTCTTGTGCTTCCCGAGATGCACCTTTTCTCTCCTGGAGCCCCTGGATCTTGTTTTAATTTGGAAAAGGCTGTTCAAGGTTACAGGAGCTGTGCAGAATGTACTTTCCCACACTTCACTCCTGTGTGGTTTTTCCTCTCTATTTGTTCTGGAAGCCTGGGTGGAGAAAAGTAGGCCAGATATCTGCTGTTCTGCTGTCCTTCTCCTTCTCAACAACCTTGACACAAGAGCTACAGTCACAGACAAAGGGCTAAGAGGTCTTGGTATGCTACTATTGAACTCGAGTAATTGTTGGTTGGGGTTTGTGCTTGACCTTGTCCACACTTCTGAAGGGGGTCGGGGGTTGATGTGTGAAGGTCTGCTATGTTTACACCAAGACATGCTCAATGCCTCTGTCAGGAAACCCTCCCTTCAGCTCCACATGTAGTATGGAGGTTCCGCATCCTGGTAAACACCATCAATATAAAACCAGACCCTCCTGGGGCCTCCCGGTGAAGGAGTATTTTATGACATTCTTAATTTCCACTAAGGTGTTGCAGATGCTGCAGCTCCATTTCAGACAGTCCCGATGAATCGAACCAGGCCCTTTCTAATTAATCTTTGTAGAAGCGGAGAAGACGGGTTTCGGCAGGGGTGCAAGGGCCTGGAGGCCTCTGACATCTGGCTGTCAGGTTTGGTAGAGCTATCTGTCGAAGGAAAGGGGCATCCCCCACCCCCAACACCAACTTATGCGGTTGTTTCAGAGATGTGGGGTGACAACTGCACCAGTCTTCCCCCAGCCACCCCTCAAAACCCCCCCAGGACACCCGGCTTCCACATGAAGGCATCTTCATCACTTGAACACACAGGCATGAACACATATCGTATATACACTGAGTATACAAAACATTAGGAACACCTCCATGACAGACTGACCAGGTATTTGGAAGGTGTTCCTATAGTTTTCTACATTTACACACACACACACACACACACACACACACACACACACACACACACACACACACACACACACACACACAAACATAAATCCTCGCTATATATATCACGATCCTCGCTATATGGGCCATGATGAGGGTGGCAGGTAGACTAGCGGATAAGAGCGTTGGGTCAGTAACTGAAAGATTGCTGGTTTGAATCCCTGAGCCGACTATGTGAAAAATCTGTCGATGTGCTTTTGAGCAAGGCACATAACCCTAATTGCTCCTGTAAGTCACTCTGGATAAGAGCTCCCGCTAAATGCCTAAAATGTAATGATGCCATTAACCCTATTGGCATGAGTGACCCGGCTTCACTTTCTTGTCCTGCCGTTTGGTACATTGGTCTCAGAAGTGGGATGGTGGCTGTGTGGCCATCGGAATGCATGGCTAGGAGGCTGAGTAGTTGAATTCCCAGCAATGAGTAGGGTGCTGATGAGTAGGGTGCTTGTCGTTCACCCGAGTTGTATTCCCTGCCCCACTTTGCTATAATACCAAAAGGCTAAAATCTTATGGTGAGGTTTCGAGGTGTTGTACAAAGGTTGTTTAGTAGTACTATGGGTGCAACTTTTACAACACCTCGCGATACGAGGATCAGTTGTATGTCTACTCTCGACAGATTCTAAGTTATAGAAAGGCACAGTATTTTTACTTCTGATACTGGTGTGCTGTCTGTTGCAGATCATCATTCTCCCAAGTCATCCTATATAGTCGTAGCCACATAGGCTTATGCTCCCAGCAGGCCCAGTTATTCAGGAAAGCTGTAACACGTATTCTGCCTCCTTTCCGATCCGAGTGGCTATTCCTTTACCTAGAACCTAACTTTTAAAATGTATTACCTTTTTATTTGTGGCATAAACAACTAGCCACAATGTTTTAATCTGATTCGTCTCCTGTAGGCTACTTGCTCATTTTCATCCACTCCTTCCAAATATAATTCCAGCATCCAAACTGCACAACGGCCATTCGATGAATGAAAAGAGACATCTGTTACAAAACACCAAAAAGTTGAATGACATTCGGGAAAAGTGTCAAAACAAGCATTCGATACTGAGTAGAGAGGGATGTGTTTTCAGTTTGTTGAGATTGACATACTTGATTGTGGTGTTGACAACACAAATCATGATACATTTTTTAATTTTACCTTTATTTAACTAGGCAAGTAAGTTAAGAACAAATTCTTATTTTCAATGACGGCCTAGGAACAGGTTAACTGCCTTGTTCAGGGGCAGAACAACATATTTTTACCTTGTCAACTCGGGGATTCAATCTTGCAACCTTTCGGTTACTAGTCCAACACTCTAACCGCTAGGCTAGCTGTGTGTGTGTGTGTGTAATAAGCTCTTAAAGTCAGTAATTGGTATGCAGTTATGTGTTGCTTATTGGTTGTGTGTGGTGCAGTGGCACAGAAACCTGTTGGTGGATGTAATTATAAATACATTTAAATCTGATAATTGTCTGCAGCCACCTCTGATGGTAGTGTATTGATACTGGCAGGGAGAGGGAGCTCATCCGTGGTGGTCGCGAACCCTCAACCTTCTGGCCTGTAGCCCTTCATGGCATCGACAGAAAAGTGGACAAGTCGATATCCATGTTTCTAAACGCAGGGTTGCTACAGTTATTGTTATTTGTGGTGGTAATGATGATTTGTGTTGTTAATTTGATGAGGGGGGAGAGTGTACACATTGAAAGTATTTTAAACATTGGGGAGGGGGGCGCATTTTTTTATGACACATCCAGTTGGACCATATTTCTCTCAGCTCCATGGAGAAATGTGTAGAATTGCAGGAAATTGCCTTAAAATACAAAATAATTATCTACAATGCAAAGATTGGGCCTCTAAAATGTTCTCTAAAATTCATCCGTGCCGATGGGCGTAACGCGCCCACCACCTAAGCCCTTTTTTGATCCAGAAAAAACCCTGGAGATGTTTTGTAACACATGCTATATGCACCACTAGACACGTGAACAAGCTAACAGAGGAGTGTGGAATGATTGTTCACTGAAGGGCTTATTCATTCTGTGTGTAAAGTATGTGTTGGAATAGGTGAACCGTTCCAGAGAGAAAATAGTGCAACACTACAACCCTAAGCAGAGAATATCACAACGGGTGTTACATTATCCCAAAAATTCACCAGGCTAGTCTGAGTTACAGGCTGGTTTAACATATGGTGCTAATCTGGATTTCGGTCCTTAATCAAATCTACAGTAAATGATGCTGGGGATTTTGAAAAGGTTGCTGCAGTGATTAGGCTTACACAAATGTAATTTCAGCAGGGAGAATATATCAGGAGCGCCAGTTACTATGCCAGCCATCATCCGCCCGGTTTGACAATTCATCTGCGTCAAAGCTTAGCTCATTTTCTGTAGTAATGTGTTTTCAATAGACCTAATGCCATTTGTGTTTGACATTTCAAAAAACACTATTAAATATCCAAGAGCCACACAATGGGCCAGACGGAATACCAGGACATGTACTGTGAGCATGAGCTGATCAACTGGCAAGTGTCTTCACTGACATTTTCAACCTCTCCCTGTCCGAGTCTGTAATACCAACATGTTTTAAGCAGACCACCATAGTCTCTGTGCCCAAGAACACTAAGGTAACCTGCCTAAACGACTACCGACCTGTAGCACTCACATCTGTAGCCATGAAGTGCTTTAATAAGGCTGGTCATGGCTCACATCAACACCATTATCCCAGAAACCTTAGACCCACTCCAATTTGCATACCGCACCAACAGATCAACAGATGATACAATCTCCATTGCACTCCACACTGCACTTTCCCACCTGGACAAAAGGAACACCTATGTGAGAATGCTATTCATTGACTACAGCTCAGCATTCAACACCATAGTGCCTTCAATGCTCATCAATAAGTTAAGAACCCTGGGACTAAACACCTCTCTCTGCAACTGAATCCTGGATTTCCTGACGGGCAGCCCCCAGGTGGTAAGGGTAGGTAACAACACATCTGCCACGCTGATCCTCAACACAGGAGCCTCTCAGGGGTGCGTGCTCAGTCCCCTCTTGTACTCCCTGTTCACTCATGACTGTACGGCCAAGCATGACTCCAACACCATGATTAAATATGCTGATGACACAACAGTGGTAGGCCTGATCACCAACAACGACGAGACAGCCTATAGGGAGGAGGTCAGAGACCTGGCCATGTGGTGCCAGGACAACAACCTCTCCCTCAATGTGATCAAGACAAAATAGATGATTGTGGACTACAGGAAAAAGAGAACCAATCAGGCCCCCATTCTCATCGACCGGGCTGCAGTGGGGCAGGTTGAGAGAGTGTCCACATCACCAACAAGTTTCCTGCCATCCAGGACCTCTATACCAGGCGGTGTCAGAGGAAGGCCCTAAAAATTGTCAAAGACTCCAGCCACCCTAGTCATAGACTGTTCTCTCTGCTGCCGCACGGCAAGCGGTACTGGAGCATCAAGTCTAGGTACAAGAGGCTTTTAAACAGCTTCTACCCCCAAGCCATAAGACTCCTGAACATCTAGTCAAATGGCTACCATGACAATTTGCAGTGCCCCCCCCCCCCCCCCTCTTTACACCCCTGATACTCTCTGTTGTCATCTATACAGTCACTTTAATAACTCTACCTACATGTACATACTACCTCAACTAACCCCTGTGCCCCCGCACATTGACTCTGTATCGGTACCCCCATGTATATAGTCTCGCTATTGTTATTTCACTGCTGCTCTTTAATTACTTGTTACTTTTATCTCTTATTCTTATCCGTATTTTTTAAAACTGCATTGTTGGTTAGGGGCTCGTAAGTAGGCATTTCACTATAAGGTCTACACCTGTTCTATTCGGCGCATGTGACTAATAACATTTCTTTGATTTGATTTGTATTGGATGACCTACTGTGCAACAAATGTGACAATAATATTATAACATGTCAACTGTTCATTTGTGCCAGAGATAATATGTGATGAACCAAAAGCATCCGATAATAGAGCACCATTAATGATGCCTCTCGCACAATCAGTCTTTCTTCTACCTCTTTCTCCCTCTCGTATGATCGACTTCTTTCTACCTCACAAACACAGCCCACTCCACAAAAACTCTTCTTTTATCTGACACCTACACACTCTTTGTGTGCAAAGCTTCAATATGCTTTGTGCACAGTCCCATTCACTCTCACAACCCCTTCCATCTTTCTCCATCTTACAATATCTATTCCAAGAAACACCATTTCACTCGTGCTTTTCACCTCTCTCCTCTTCTCTCCCTCCCTCTTTCTCTATGTATTGCTGTGAGGTTGAGGGTCTTGGTGAGGTCGGTGAGAGAGATGAAGTGCATGGTGGGAAGATTAATGTGTTCAGACCACGCAGTTGATCTCAGGAGGCCGTCTGAAGGTGGTGGTCAGGGTAAGCACTATCCCAGACTCCCACAGTAAAGTCCACACTCAAGGTCACCCATTAAAGAAGAAGAGAGGGGCTGCAGGTTTGAGGAAAAAGAGAGCAGTAGTGGGGCTAGAGTGGAGGCTGGAGCAAGGACACTCAGTCTCTAACACACACAGTCATGAACACACACAAATCCAAACAAAAGGTGAGTGCGAATTAAGATGTGAGTATATGAACATCACACAAAGTTCACCAGCGGTCAAACACCACCCCTACACACACTTTCGTCTGACCTTGTAAAATAATTGTCGTTTATTTAAGGGACAAGCCTCCCATTAGTCCACCAGTGAAAAACATGTTCTGCTTCGTTTAATCCTCTACGTATGCTAGGAGTCATCTCTCTACAGACATACAGGTTTACAGGGAAAACTAGTGAGCTAAAACAGAAGAAAAAATATTAAATTAACTTGGAGGACAGCAGAATACTGAGTAAAAGAAAGAAATAATCTTAAGAAGAACATTTTTCTGGTGGAAAATAATGGATAGTGCCCAATTTGTCACTGAGTACCTGACTATGGGAGAAAAAGCAAAATGGAGAGAGGGACTCTTTTGTTCCATTCTACTGTCCTGGGGCAGATGTACAGTAAATGCATGAACTGAAACGACTTTGTTCTCTCTACACAATGGCCAGAACTGAGTCTAACCGCATCCCTAAAGACCACTTTCTTGCAGATAACAGAACCCATTCAATAATACAGTATGACTACTAGGTGGAAGCGGTTCTGCGGCACTCAACTGCACTTTCTTAATACTTCATAACAGTCTGGCAATGAGCACCTGCCCCAAGAAAATGTGCACCATGAGCTCAGAAAGGGGGGAACATATTTCTGCATGGACGAAAAGAGACAAGGCTGAGTGAATCCATATGAAAAATATTTTCAAAGCAGAAGTACTGTACCCCTCAGTTTCACATGGTTCTAATTTTGGTGCTGGTGCACCTGCATACACATGTGTGTTATGCTCACTGTTGTAGAAAATCATTATGTAACAACAGTATTGGGCCTCTTCTCTGAAACTCATTGCTCCTTCTCAACAGCAGCACTGTGGGGTCTTGCAGAATCTACACACCGGGAGGCGGTCAACTTCTTTCTAAACTGGCAGAAGCTTTTGTTTCTGTTGAACAGATCCTCCTACTGATATGGTCCTTGGCGGTCCTTGGCAGTGCATGGCTGTGTTGGTGGTTGGATTAACCTTTTACTGCAGTGGGCACACAGAGTGACTCTTGGTAGTTTTAAACAAATCTACTTTGAAACAAAAGTATACACCTCACACACATGGTTATGGAATTTAAAAAAGAAGACACCTGTACCATGTCAGATATAGAGATGAAATGTATTACATTTTGAGTCTGCGTCCCAATATTACACTTTATATACATCACAGAAGAAATATAACAAAACCACTTGACATAGAAACACCAGATTTTTGGCGGGTTTTTGAAATAATGTTCATTAGTTATGAAATGATTAACAATATTAATAACATTCCACCCATGAGGCCACTAGGTAATCTAACTGCAGAAAATGGCACTGGACATGATGACATCCGCCCAGTGACTAACTGCTTTATGGGAGACACCAGGAAAAGGAGTACACTCAACTAATTGCACATATCCACCATGTGAATGGTAATGGGTAGGTAAATACTGTCCAAAATCCATTGTTGTTGTTGTTGTTAAAACTCACTTGTCACTGAGCCTACAATCCAAAAGCAGGATTGCCTGCCTGCCAAAAAACAATCTGTTCAGTCAACAATACATTTTCCCTGATGCAAATCTTAGAACAAAATAATAGCCTGCCCCACAGACAGAGAAACACAACTCCATATACACACTTTATTCACAAGCAAACACAGAAAACACTGACTAAACCAACACACGTTTGAACAGAACTAGCAATGTCACGCTAAGAATGCAGTGTACAGAGGGTTTGGCTAAAGAGGCAGGGGGTGTCCACATTCCAACCACATAGTTGAACGGGTGCATTGTTGAGCTCCTTGAAGGTGGGGATGGGTGTGTTCTGAACTCTCTATTCTCTGTCCAGATGTTTCTTGTTGTCTGGCTCAGAGCAGAGGAGGGGGAGGGGATTACACAACTCTCACTCAGTACTCAGGCTGAGCAGGAAGTGGGAAGCAAAGGACCTCTTTAGCGAATGAAAGCGGAAAAAACATAACTGAGGAAAACACCAGACGAAAACACCAGAGAGGGTCTGTGATCAGAATATGACAGACAAGACGAAGCCAACAACCAAAACAGACTTGGCTAAGGGTTACTGCTTTCAAATGAAAAGCATAGGAATGTCAAGATGTTTATAGGTCGACCGAGTTAATATCTATGGTATTACAACACTTCCTCAACAAATTCCCAGAGCTCAGTAGACATTGCTAATGGTTGCATCACACAAGTAATGCACTGTAGGTAAATCTCTGTCAATCTGTGTTGTTAAGTGGCAAGACTGCTCATAGTCAAAGGGAATCTCAGCATGCAGTACAGCATTGGCGTTTTGGGTAGAAACGTTGTTGTCCTAAGAGGCCTATATGGTGTCGGTAAATCTAAGTTGTGGACTGGGGCTGGTGTGGTTAAGGTAAATCTTTGTCTGCTAATGGAGGGTAAGTGCTTGTGGAGGGCCAGATGAGCTCTGAATGTCAGACAGAGGGACATGCATGATTTCACAGGAGAAAGCCACTAAAAGCTTCCTCTCAATCAGCCTCTCGCCACCTCTCCCTTATGTTTTTTCCCCCAGGCAGGCGCTTTCAGCATGCATTCTAAATTGTTTTGCTCTCCTCCCTTCCCACTCTCGCTCTTTCATTATGCTAACGCCAAACTGGTGGCAGATTTAACTTTTTCTCCACATTTGTAAATGGGAAATGGGATTACCTGTTGTTATTTTTGCCCGGGCCCACTCCTGAGAAATTGGATTTACAGATACCATCAATCAAGGATGGACAGAACAACCTGTCTTTGTAACAGAAAACAAGGCTTTAGTCAATACTGTCTGAGAGAAAGGATTCCTTCCTATTCTCACCCATTAGTTATGAGTCCACACCAGTGGCGGTCGGTGCCATTTAAGATGAGGGAGGACGATTGTTTATTTTTTATGAGCTTGGCCTTATTTCTATTACAGCATGTTGGATGACTGTCATTCATATCCCATTCACCCAGTTCAATGTATCATCGATAGATTTAGGCTACTACATGATACCTGCATTTCCCCTGTACCCATCATGAGGTTGTTATAACCTAGCCTATGACTGAAAGTTTGCAATATAAGTGCACAGGTGGAGATACATTTTTGTAATCAAGGTGACAGACATTGACACATTCAATACCGCCTTGCACACTCTTGTCTGCATCTAACTGATATAGGGTGTACTCATTAGTCCAACAGTTGCAAACAAGTTAAATCTTTGTCTGCTAACGAGGATAAGTGCTTCTGGAGTGCCAGATGAGCTCTGAATGGGACATGCATGATTTCACAAACAAGGTTCTATTGGACAAATCCAGGTATGTTTCTCCCCGTTTAGTTCCGTTTGGTTTAAGATTTTTTTTTTCAACAGAATCGGCAGAATGAATACACCTCTCATCACACACAAACACAGTTCAGTTTAATAGCAGCCACATACAAACAGCATGATCCCTTTGATCGTTGCATAATTCCTTCTCACATCTACGTACTCTCTTCCTCTCATCTTTTCCCTTTGCTTGTGGACTTCAGTGCACAACAAATCAAGAAAAAAACCTTTCCAAGCCAAACATTCATATCATAACCACAAATAGCTACACACAGCCTACATCATTGTCACCATATTAGATAACATTATAGTCAACATAGCTACTAGAACTAACGCTTTAGTGAACCCGCTACAATCATGCAGTAAAATGTATAGAATTTTATTTTAAAAATGTATGTATATATATGAAGAAATGAATTTGTTCAAAACTGTTGAATTGTCTTTCTCTTTGAGTGAACTACTCACCACATTTTATACACTGCAGTGCTAGCTAGCTGTAGCTTATGCTTTCAGTACTAGATGATACTAGATGCTTTCAGTACTTGATCCTTTGATTGGATGGACAACATGTCAGTTCATGCTATAAGCTCCTGATAGGTTGGAGAACGTCCTCTGGAACTTGTCATAATTACTGTGTAAGTCTATGGAAGGGGGTGAGAACCACAAGCCTCCTAGGTTTTGTATTGAAGTCAATGTACCCAGAGGAGGATGGAAACCAACTGTCCTCCGGCTACACCATGGTGCTACCCTACAGAGTGCTGTTGAGGCTGCTGTAGACCTTCGTCGCAAAACAGTGTGTTTCAATCAATTATTTGGTGACGTGAATATATTTAGTATAGTTTTACATAAAAATGATAACTTTTTTTATGTTCCACTATTTAAAAAAATATTCAATTCTCTGAGGAGGAATGGTCCTCCCCTTCCTCCTCTGAGGAGACTCCACTGGTACTCACAAAGAAAGACTTGTTGATAAATGGTGAGCAAACTGCAACTAAACCACAATGAAAGTGAGATGGCTATCCAATGAAATGGACAATCATCTCAGCAGATTACACCTCCATAACAGAGGATTGGAATAACCCACTGGAGATTTGAACATACACAGAATTCAGACTACCTTCCTCATCATCTTGGTGAATTGACAAAGTCCTGCAGTGCCAAGTAACAGCTATGCTTCATGTATCATTCAAGAGGTGGATTAGCTATATTAAAATGACTTGTCAGCTATCTGAAAACAGTCAAATGAGCTGATCTCTTCACTAACCCTGCACAACTTTATTCAAAGTTTCTCCAGCAGCAGGCTTCCTGTAGCCTCCAGTGGGATAGCAAGGCCAGTGTTTGCTCTGCACCCTCCAGAATGATGCTTTGCATCTGCTTGTTCTGACCCCGGAACATGGCCTTTGGGGGATTTGCCTAGTTGTCAGAAAGATGACGGATACACGTGGAATGGAAAGAGGAAATCATAAACCATTTCCATAATCAACACTAGCACTGTGGTGAGGGGCAACAGATACAGGCAGAGCTCCAGAATTCTCTACAGTCTGGCTATTTAGTATAAAATAAACAATAGATAAAGACAGTAAGTGTTATTACACAGGTAATGTTCCCCAATTCTGGAAGGGTTGCCGACGAGTGAAAAAGTGTGGGAACGCCTGTATTATATTATGGAAAAGTAGGCTAGTACAATATTGACTAGTTTTACCACATGCTTGGATCATATTGAAAAAGGAAATGGTTTATTTTGAGACCATTTCAAGAAGGATAACCACAAATCCATTGGTGGGCTGGTGGCATACAAGTAGAGCTAAGATAGAGGGAGGGAAGATGATCCCTTCCTTCCACTCTGCGGTGTACTCAGCATGCTGTTCCGCTTTGTTTGCATGATTAACAAGAGAGTCAGCTGTGCAGCAGATCAATACCCACTGACTGGCCTTTTACGGAATTGTGTCTAATGTGGTAACCCTATCACTGTGCCCTTCCTATTCCACAGCCAATTATGTGATAGGATCAATACAGGTCAGTAAAGGGGTATTGACGCTTTTGTTGGCGATGTTATGTAAGAGTGAGAAATCCATGGGCCCTGCATCCCAGAGATGTTTATAGAGTCTATAGTAAGTCACCACGAGGCAGTGTGTCTCGGAGAGTGAATAATATATATTTCCTTGGGCATAGAGAGAAAATATGAAGCAGCTTATCTCTTCCCCAGCGAGGGGCTGCTGTAGCTGTAGTGGAGCTGGGAGAAGAGGAGGCATTTAGAATGAGATTGGGAACTTCTGTTCCTCTCCCTGCAGCACTATCCAGATCCTTATCAGATTCCTCCACCACCGCAGGATGCAGCCAGAATCCATCTACCACCACTACCAAAATCTGTCTGCTGTTGACAACAATACCGTACCAACAACGGCTAAACATTGAGTTGACAACAATGAAAACTTGATGCTGTCAGTCAGTCTTTGACATGTGATCAGAAAAATAACTTTCAGGAGAGGGTGGTCTGAGATGAACTTGTGTGTCAGGGAGCTGCAGGCGTCTGTTTTGTCGCTCCATACAGACAACGCTGTACCCTTCTCTCTCTCTCTTCTTCTCTGGTGCCCAAAAGAGCATGCTCTGAAAAAAAGTAAGGCTTCATTCCCTAGCATGTCCATGCTAATAAACCACAACAAGCACCCTGCAGGAGCATTTTTAGAATCAATAAAGCTCCCCATAAACATGCTTCTGTCTCCCTCATCTCTCTCTCTGGTTTAGTAGGTTCTCATGTCACTAGTGATAAGGGTCGGATGGTCCTCTGCAGCCACACAATGCATCAGCTTTCTCCATATCATACCAGTCTCATTTGACCTTGGACTCTGGACGCTTTCTGAATGATATGTTATTTATCCAAGAAGCAGAAACACAGTATGGAGGCTTTCTCTATATCCAGAGTTGGTTCTCTAGGAGCCTTGGGCTTGGTCAGGGTGTATCCATTGACAACATGGAGAAAAGCTCTGTCTTCAGAATGACATGCTCTTTATTCAAGTAACAGAAACACAGTATGGATGCTTTACATGACATCACCTGCTTTTCCCCCTCCCTCCTTGTCACTTTGACTCCCTTGCTCTGTTATGTGGAGTTCCCCACATTTCCAGTGAGCTCATATTGTAGACTACCACCATAGTGGTCCCTCAGGACTGTACAGAGAAGAATGAAGGAACTGATGAAATGTTCCAGCGCCAGCAGCCTCAATGAAGGATTTCAGCATTGTGCACAATAACTGACTGAGGATCAGATGCCCGGTCTAGCAAATGAACTCTTCCATCATGGGTGTTTTTGTCCTGAGTTGTGCATTGATGAAAAACAGCAAATCATAATCTCAGAATAAAGCCTGCCCCTATTCCCTCCTTTTCAAGCCCATACATTTTTGCTGGCAGAATCACAGCTGTGCGACCCAGGAAGTGTTAATAACGAGCTCCATTAGTGGTATCACCTACATCCGGCAGCCAGGGGGGTCAGACTAAATGAACAGATGAAATTACCCCAGAAGTAATGAGGGTTAACGACAATCCCCCACACCAGAGTGGTCCCAAGGGAAGCAGAAATTAAGCTGCCCTGAAGTTGGAATTGGTAGGTGGGCTGGGATTCTCCATGTCATGTTTCAGTTCACATCCTTACCTTTGATTTCAGCCATCACAACAATTCCAAAATACGGCCGGCCAATTCCAAAACACAGCCGACAGATGCCTATGGCGGCAGATTTATGAGGTCTGCATTTTCTGAGCTAAACTGACCAAGACGCACCTCAAACAACAACACATAAAACCTCACATAATTCTGCCTAATAACAATCTCACTCAACCAGTGGCATATGGGCTATTTACGTGAGCACTGATACCGCCCTGTGATAAGCAGTGCCCACTCTGTCAAATGCAGGGGCACAAAATATTTTGCTTGTCCATCCCCAGCACGCCTCTCCAGGGTGCTATTGGAGAGACACATCGCTTCCGCGCTCCACCATCCTTCCGTCAATAAAATAATTTTACATAAATCATGTAGCAGATAAAGGATATGGTAGAAAGAGTATGTGGACTTTTCTGTAGTCTACAGGCAGGAGATAAAATGTGTGACAATGTAATGAGATGGACACTTTTTACACCATGCAGGTTTCTCTGATCAAATAGCCTAACCTCAATGGCGGTCAATCGAATAAAAAATGCGCTGTGATGTTAACAAACATATCATTAAAAACAGGACAGGTCAAAGCAAAATGGACAATATGGAATGGACAATCACAACTGTTGTCCAGGAGTTTCACCCCATTGTCATGATCAGTGGTTTCAAGTTTGTATCTGTACATTTTGACAAGCTGATCATAGCGAAAAATAAAATACTTCTGGATTTCCCGCTATGTAAACACATTGCAAACAGGCTCACGATAACTCCTGATAAAGTTAGGTAGCTGATATTCAGAGCTTAAATAACCAAATTGAATAGTCATAGGAATCAGGACTAATAAAGCCAATGCAGCAGCCTGTTTTACAAACGGTGGGCCTACCACACGGATGGGCATTCATAAAATTCCTTTGTGGGCGACAGGGTAGCGTTTCCATGGCGGCGAGCTTTACACCACTCTAGCCAATGCTCGGCATTGTCCCGTGGTGATCTTAGGCTTGTGTGCGGCTGCTCAGCCATGGAAACCCATTTCACGAAGCTTCCGACGAACAGTTCTTGTGCTGACGTTGGTTCCAGAGGCAGTTTGGAATTCACTAGTGAGTGTTGCAAACATGGACAGACAATTTTTACGCGCTACATCACTCGGCAGTCCCGTTCTGTGAGCTTGTGTGGCCTTCCATTTTACGGCTGAGCCACTTCCTAATAACAGCACTTAATGTTGCCTGGGGCAGCTCTAGCAGGGCAGGGATTCCAAAGCAGGGATTTCAAAGCTTGCAGGGACAAAGCTTTGGAGGAAATATAATTTTGTTTGAGTATGTTATGTTTGTTTGTATATAGGGAACTCAAGAGGCAATACATGTAATAGAAGATGAGTGATTGACAGCCCTATCTAGCAAAGATATATACATATCCTGTATCCAACATGCACAATCCAGTGTAAACAGTGGTAGATACAGAAACGGGAAATTTATCTAACATAAAACCTAAAGACTAGACAAAGAATACAGGTGTTTACACCATCCACCACTGTATATAAATGGAGAGAAATAAGCTCCATTTGTGTGAGTGGAAGCGTCAGCCTCAGAGTGTTCTCTAAAGCCCAGTGGAGTGTTGAGAGACACCCTCACTGCTCTGAGAGGAGCAGAGACACAGCCCTAGGGCTAGGCGAGCAGTAAAGCAGTCTACACAGGTACAGCACAAACAGTCATCCTAAAGGCATTTGAAGCTACCTCACTGCCAGTGAAAAAAAGGAAAAAGAAAACATTGGAAGAACAATACACAGAAGGCATCAGATAGCACACCTCAGTCTCTCTCTTTCAGACAGAGCCTATGGCGAGATATTCAGAATACACAAAAGCTTGTGATGATCTCAGCTCCACCACCAAACACACAATGCTCATGAGGTATTTTACATGTTTACCTTGAGTGTGTGTTAAAACGATATTAGACAAGGCCTAGCTTAAAACAACAAGTATTCTAAGGCAGCAGCCTCATCTGTTGAGATTCAAACCAAGGTCGGTGAAACACAAGAATTTATATTCCTTGAGTGAAACTGGTATAAATCATGAGCGCACAAAGAAGGCAGAAGAGCACTGAATGGTTAAATCACAAATACAGCATTCATTACAACTGGACAATGGTAAATAAAGAGGGTTATGTATGTGTTTTTAGGTGAGACTGATAATACGAGTAGTATGGCTGTGGGTTTAGCAAACATTATAAATAGGCAATGAAGAACTCTTATTATTATACATTTGGCACAAAAGTTCATCGTGACATCTTCCACAAGTGTCACAGTGTTCCATCCAGCCCTTATTTTGTTCTGATGGGATAATAAGAAGCATACACACTACCACCCCTGACATCACTCTACATTATCATCATCATAACAGAAAATAGGTCTTTAGGATATGGTGATCAAAGATCATTTGTAAGTCATGTTCTGAGACAGAATCAGGTAGCACTTGGAGCTGTTGAGTGATACAGCTTTCATAAAGAGCCAAAAGTGTAATGGCCTCCCTCACTTCCCATTCGTTTGGCAGTGATGTGGTGAATTTGTATGTCCTTTGCATTAAAGCACAGAGAACACACACTGACCTTTTCCATGTCATAAATCACAACCCCCTGTTCTGCTGCCAGGATTTTTCTTAACCCAATTTGTCACAGAGGAGCCCCTCTCTCACCCACTCTCACTGCAGCCTCACACTGGGGCTGTGACACGGGATTGGTGGGCATATCGAAGTGTCACACGTAGCCCACGAGCTACACAATAGGGCTTGGTGATATGGCCTAAAAATCATATCAATCAAATGTATTTATAAAGCCCTTTATACATCAGACGATGTCAAAGTGCTGTACAGAAACCCAGCCTAAAACCCCAAACAGCAAGCAATGTAGAAGGACGGTGGTTAGGAAAAACACCCAAGAAAGGCCAGAACCTAGGAAGAAACCTAGAGAGGAACCAGGCTCTGCGGGGTGGCCAGTCCTCTTCTGGCTGTGCCGAGTGGAGATTATAACAGAACATGGCCGAGATGTTCAAACGTTCATAGATGACCTGCAGGGTCAGATAATGATAATAACAGTGGTTGTAGAGTGTGCAACAGGTCAGCCCCTCAGGAGTAAATGTTAGTTGGCTTTTCATAGTCGATCATTCAGAGTTGGAGACAGCAGGTGCATATCTCGATTTATTCAAACATAGGCGATTCGCGATATATACTCACCGGACAGTGTATTAGGTAGACCACCCCATTCATGAAAATGGATCGCTCCTACAGACAGTAAGTTATGTGGTCGTGGCTTGCTATATAAAGCAGGCAGAGGTCAAAGGAGAATGGAAAGAATGGTGCAAGCTAACAGGCGAGCCACAAACAGGCAAATAACGGAACAGTACAACAGTGGTGTACAGAACAGCATCTCGTAACGCACAACTCGTTGATCCATGTCACGGATTGGCTACTGCAGCAGACGACCACATCGTGTTCCACTCCTATCAGCTAAAAGCAAGAAGCAGCAGCTCCAGTGGGCACGCATCATGCTGATTGCAGAATCAGGTGTAAGCAGCATGAGTCCATTGCTCCATCCTGCCTGGTGTCAACAGTACAGGCTGGTGGCGGTGGTGTAATGGTGTGGGGAATGTTATCCTGGCACATGTTAGGTCCCTTAATACCAATTGATACATTGTTGCTGACCTCAACCCTATAGAGCATCTTTGGGATAAGATGAAACGGGCTGTTCACAGCATGAATGTACTGCCGTCCAATCTGAAGCAACTGCGTGATGCTATCGCATCAGCATGGACCAACATCTCTGTGGAATATTTCCGACACCTTGTAGAATACATGCCCCAAAGAATTAAGTCTGTTCTGGATGCAAAAGGGGGTCTGACCCGGTACTAGATGGGTGGACCTAATAAACTGGACGGTGAGTGTATTCTCAATTTTGTTTGTGTTTTCTCTAAATAAGCTTTGTTGCACAATTAAAAGTAAAATAGACTGCATTTCAAACAGTCAGCAATAATCTAGTGAATTCAGGTGAAATTATACCAAGGCTAAATATATGCCTTCCACAAAATGTCATTATTTTATTGAAATAGTTGAACCTGCTTTTTTGCAATAATCACTGATCTGGGTTTCAAATCGGTCTATGAATATCCCAGATTTGTTCCAAATTCAACCAGAACCATGTATAATGCACATTCCCTAATACTGACTAACTTCTTGTAGCAGGCATTATAGAAAATGAACACAGGTCTCATAAACAATCTCTCAAGTACAAGCCCACGTGCTAGTGAGTAGCCAGCTAATCTTTGTATTTCAAGTTTAGCCAACTTGGATCTATCCGTTAGCTAACAAGGTAGAACAGTTGAATTTTTATGAACACACTCTTCTGTTCATCTCCAACTGTTTGAAAGCCATGATAGCCTGTCCTCTTTGTCCAGATGTTGAAATCAAGTGGCCTGCCTTATTTCTCAGACTGAGAACGAGTTGCCAATTCCTTATCTAATTGTGTTGTATGCTTATTGCACATTTAAAAACACAGAGTAGACAGCTAGTATAACAGTATTTTGCTAAAATGCTGTTAGCGGTAGGTGGTACCGCAATGCCACGCGACAAACTGAGCATTCATTTTCAAGAATCAATGTTCATTGATACTCCCGTTTTAGTAGTCTGCTCTGCGCACAATTTGAGGAGTTGAGACATAAAAAGGGTATCCTTAGAAAGATAAACTTCTCTTATTACAGTAAAATAATTTCTCAATCTGTTTCGGTGTCAATATGACCAATTCTGTTGGACCAAACCTCAAATGCTAATAGCGAGTTGAAATCGAGAGGAAGAAGTGTTCTCTCATCGCTCTTGTTGTGAGTGGCAAGGGGAGAGGCTTGGTGTGTGTAAAAAGAGAGGAAGAGGTGAAGCCAGAGGTTTCACTCTCGCCAAAAACTGTACAAAATGAGCCCAATGCGTTTCTATGGGCTTATTTTGGACCTAAGCTTGTCACCTGCCTTCCCACCTTTGGACAACGACTCCCATTGTTAGGGCGGAGATATGAGCATCTCATCATTATATACACATCTCTGGTGTAAATGGGAAGGTGCACACAGCACAGAAGGAGCAAAGGAGTCAAGACCAAAATTACCACGGTTCTACCTAGACCCTGTGCTACCCAAGCCTTTGTAAATGTTGCACTGAACTACAAAAAGCTTCTGCTGCACTGCAGACACACCTCTCACTCACATGGCAATTACTCAATGTTTCTAAATGTAGCTTATGTTAGAATTATTTAATTCAATTAAAGTAACTGTCTAGTGAAAATCTCACTTTTAAAAGTTCATATTGTGTTAACTCATACCCAAATAATGTTGTTGACTTGTCCTATACTCGTATTTGTGGCCAAAGCATACATTGTAAGAAAAAAAAAACACTTTCAAAAACACACTAAACAAAAATACTTGCTATTTCCTCAGAGGATGAGCTGGCCAATCAGCGGTCTGCTCACATTAATTTGGTTATTGGCCGGTATACGCCCACACATTATGTTGTTGGGGTACGCCCACACCATTCCAACACAGAAAATATGCTTTTCAACATATTTAATTGCCATTTTTGGGAAGGCAATCAATTTCACTTATGGTAAGTTATTATAGGTCATATGTCATAGAAATCTGGAAACACTTTAAACATGCAATACAATGGTATGGCCCGTGTGTTGTGGAGAATATCTGGAACTATCACAAGTGCTCAACAGTGACACCCACACTGTACAGTACTTCTTCCTCCTGTACTGTTGTGGACTGTGTAACTGTTGCATGATTATTGAATGTGAACACTGTGCTGATTGCACTCAGAATAACTATTTATGCATGTAAAACCACTTGCACCGAGGGCAGATTAACCATTCATGAATATCAGTGTAATGGCACTAAAATAACTGCTGTGGGTAATTGACAACAAATAGCCCCTGAAAGACACCTTGACATACCTGTGACATTTGGGGTCTGAAGTTGATCTCCTTTAGGTCCACAGACCCCGGTGAGAGGTTGTGCAACATTTGGCACAAGAGCACTCCGTCTCGTAGCGCCTGTGCCAAGTCGAACACGGCCGCAGAAGGCCACACGACCCGGTGGTTTGGGGGCAAAACTTTGCAGTCTATCAACCACCGCCCGCATTGCCGCCACTCTTCCATGTCGGCTTGGGGGGTGCGTTCCACACTCAAATTCGACAGCCGCCTCCGTGGGCAAAATTCAGCCGCTTCCAGTGCGCAACCGAAGCAATCCTTCCACCAGTGTTAAAATCCAAATTTCAATTAAAATGTGATTAGTTGTATTATTTTCCCATGTATTAACGAAACTAATAACTTTACAATTATGGTAAAATCGTGTTCTACTTTAGTTTTCCGATTAAGTTTATATAATTGGCTCCAGCTCACAATATGTCCAGCTCTGTTCAAATAGGCTATGTCCAGTGGAGCAGTTAGAACATGGCCAGCTCAGTCTTTTGAACAAGTGACGTGAGTTTCTGACCATAACATTCAGAAGTTGACGACACTAAATGAACACGATGTAATGTGTAAATTACCTTCTGAATAAACAGACCAATGTGAACTACCGGGAAAACAATTTCCTTTTCTTCATTCTCGAAGTTGATTTTGCATATCCAGAAGGTGTTAGAACTCAGTTCATAATCCAGATTGTAGGCTAAACGTTTAAATCATAGATAGGCTATTGGGAATAATAATGCCCGAATGTCTTCTTTGCTTGTGTATTAAAGCCTACCAAATTTCAATGTTGAACCTATCATGCAAGCTTGCTGTCTTAAACCGTTGTCTCCGGAAAAAAATGACTTTGAACAGCTGAGACAATCAGTTCTGACACTCAGTATAGAGCGACATACCATTGTATTTTGCGTAACTACCCAGAGTTTCTGGTTGTTCAGAGTTTCTCTATACAATTTCCTATGCTGCTCTGATAGATAACAATTACATTTCAATGTAAAACACCATGATAAATCAAATGTATTTTCTTACGATGCCCCACTCAACATTCAGCCTATCCACAATGCACTCGAAAACATATTTCACTAACTCCAACAGAAACATGTCCAGGAGGGAAAAAAATCACGTTCTCGTCATTCTCAGAATACCAAACACCAACTTTAATGGAAAGAAACGTTTAAAAATGCCCCAATAAACCGTTTCTATGTTCTTTCTTGTTCCCCCTCCGCGTTTTTTTGTTACGGATTGTGGTGTTCTGCAGTCCCTCTACTCCCCGCCGCGCTATTCCGAAGGTTTGAGAGAAAGCGTGAACGCGCTTGGCTGTAGAGAGGGCGGCGATGTTGAACGTGGGTTCAGTTGGTTCTGGTTACGCACGCTCACGTGTGGGAATGATTGTAACGCACATTTTAAGAAAGTTGAAGCTCATTTACTGCATTTCGATACAATTTAAAAACTCTTAAATGTTATTTGGAGAACAGCAAAAACAAGCAAAAATGTATATAATGTTATTCATAAAAAGGGATCTTTTAGCAGAAAAAATGTTTTTTTAACAAAAGGTAGACAAATACGTTTGCTTTACGGAACTTTTTTTTTTTTTTGCAGTTTTAAAACTGCAATTCTACACGTTTTGCAATTATTTTTGCCATGTTAATATGATATCTGAGTGACAGTGACTAACTAAATCAATGGGGGGCCACCTGGAGGTCAGGGCCCCTTCAGCCATGATTACTACATTTACATTATAGTAATTTAGCAGTTAGTGCATTCATCTTAAGATAGCTAGGTGCGGACAACCACATATCACAGGCATAGAAAGTACATTTTTCCTTAATGTTGTAGATATCAGTAACGTCAGAGCTAGAAGGGGGGAAGGGGTCAAGTGCAAGTGCTGTTTAAGTTTTGTGTGTGTGTGTGTGTGTGTGTGTGTGTGTGTGTGTGTGTGTGTGTGTGTGTGTGTGTGTGTGTGTGTGTGTGTGTGTGTGTGTGTGTGTGTGTGTGTGTTGGCGGGAGTTGAGGTGAGGAGGGTTTATTTTGCTGTTCCGTAGGTAAGCACCATGGACTTGTAGAGGATGCGAGCTTCGACTGGAACCTAGCGGAGTGTGCGGAGGAGCGTGATGTTGAGAGAACTTGGGAAGGTTGAAAACCAGGCAGGCTACAGTGTTCTGGATAAGTTCCAGGGATTTGATGGAAGAAGCGGGACCACCCAGCCAACAGCGAGTTGCAATAGTCCAGACGGGAGAAGACAAGTGTCTGAATTAGGACCTGTGCCGCTTCCTGTGTGAGGCAGGGTTGTACTCTACAGATGTTGTTGAGCATGAACCTGCAGGAGCGAGTCACTGCTTTGATGTTTGCAAAGAACGACAGGGTGTTGTCCAGGGTCACGCAAAGGTTCTTTGCACTCTGAGAGGGCGACACTGTGGCGTTGTCAACCGTGATGGAGAGGTCTTTGAGGGGGCAGGCCTTCCCCGAGAGGAAGAGCAGTTCCGTGCTGTCGAGGTTGAGCTTGAGGTGGTGGGCCGACATCCAAGCTGAGATATCTGTCAGGCACGCAGAGATGCATGTCACCACCTGGGTGTCAGCAGGGTGGACAGAGAAAAGTAGGTTAGTGTCATCCACATAGCAATGATAAGAGAGATCATGTGAGGATATGACAGAGCCGAGTGACTTGGTGTATATAGAGAAGAGGGACTAGAACCGAGCCCTGGGGGACACCAGTACTGAGAGTATCTGGTGCAGACACAGATCCTCTCCACGTCACCTGGTAGGAGTGGTCTGCCAGCTAGGATGCAATCCAAGAATGTGCAGAGCCTGAGACGCCCAGCTCTGAGAGGGTGGCGAGGAGGATCTGATGATTCAGTGTCGAAGGCAGCAGATAGATCTAGGAGGATGAGAACAGAGGAGAGAGTTAGCTTTGGCAGTGCGGAGAGCCTTGGTGACACAGAATAGAGCAGTCTCGGTTGAGTGACCCGTCTTGAAGCCTGACTGGTTCGGGTCAAGATAGCTGGCTAGACTAACTAAACTAATTTACCAATCTAAAATAGTTTAAAGATGCAATATGTAACTTTTTGGGGAACCCGACAAAATTCACATAGAAATGTGACTTATAGAGTTGTCATTCTCATTGAAAGTAAGTCTATGAAGCGGTAGACATGTTGTTTTATGTGCCCTATTTCTATGCTTCCCGTTCTTAAGTTTCATTTGTGTTTCTTTAACTTTCGGTTTTGATACACCAGCTTCAAACAGCTGGAAATACAATATTCTTGGTTATGGAATAGATATTTCACAGCGGTTTAGATGGTACAATGATTCACTACACAATACTTGCTTGTTTTGTCACATAAACTGAAATTAGGCAAACTATTAGAATTTTTGCAACCATGAAACTGCAGTGCGATTTCTGCATAGTGAATCTTTAACTGACATGGCTAATTGAGTGACTGTCAGTGAGTGACATAATAAGAGGAAAACTGCTGATGCACAACCAAGTTTTGAAATTGTACCTTGTGTATTCTACTATTCCAACTCTCAACAGTAGGTTGAGACCCCGATGGATTGTTGTTTGCAAAAATGAGAGGTCCGGACCTCGGTGTCCTCATATGCTCTACTGCACATTACACGGATGATTTATGGTCAGTGTATGGATACAAAGTAACCTAAACTTGCAGGTGTATCATTCAGGTGTATCATTCAGTGTTTGAGTGAAACAATGTAACACATATTGCTTTGGAGCTACTGCATCCTGGTCCCAGCCTTCCCCCTCCCATAATCTCTTTTGCGGGGTCAACAAAAATACAGTATCACAATTCAATTTACTCAAGATATACGGTTAGCCTATCATATTATCTGTAATGGATGTTGGGTAGGCTATGTCTGTGTTGTTTTGTCATGGATTGTGGCCAGCTACAGAGTGAGTGATGGCCATAAGTTGCAGACACGATTAGTTGTCACTGAAGTTGTGGCATTGATCCATCATGGCCCAGGGCTGTTCGAGGCAAAGAGGTAACATGTTCCATATGCCACAGTGAGAAGGGGGGTCACACAGTACAAGTCTCCCTCCAGCACAAACCAAGTAGGGTAAGAGCTGGGGTGGGCAGTGACTGATGTATAGCCCTATACTGAGCCCTAAGGCAATGAATCTGCCATTGGAAATATGGGTATTCTATTCTTGCACTAAAAGATGAATGTATGGTGGGTTAGGTCATTTCTTTTATTCATGCAAGCATGGAAAGTGATTGCTGATATCAACCAACAAGTCTCCTGCAAGATAACTTACATACTTAAATGGCTAATTCATAACTCACCTTAAAAGACATTAGTCCATCATATATCCAAGAGAAAATGTCCCCCCCTATAATCATTGGGTTGACATTCACCTAACAGCACGTTTGAGGTGTGTAACTCACTGTCATCTGAATCCAGCAAACACACAGCTCAAACCAAATCTGTCACCCGATTTTAAAAATCAATTATATATGGCCACCATCTAGTGGCCTATCATTGAACTGCAGATATCCCTTCACAGCTATCCTTTGGGTTTTGTGGCTACTGGCTAGCATATGCTGATCATATTAAATGGCACATCCAGTCTATAAGCACTAAAAGCATCCCACATTATGGTTTTAGAGTATATTTAAAAAATGTGTACATTGGTCTTACTTAGGTCCAATCGCTTCTTTGGAAGCATAGGCCATCGACAACTCCTCTCCTTAGTATCTGCATGAAGGTCCTGCCTCCAGGTGTTTCTTGGGCACCCTCTTTTTCTTCTCCCTTGGGTTCCAGGATAGAGCTTGACTGGTGATGATGGAACGCGGCTTTCAGGGATGGACGATCCATCCACATCTTTACCCCTGGATCTCCTCATCCACCAGAAGTACACGGGTGTACCTCAGTGATAGTGAAAACAAGTGCAAAGAGAAAAGTCAAACGGATCAACATGCAGAAAATGAGGAGACAAATTCAATAGGGTCTTTTGAATTTATTTAAAAAAAAATATTTCACCTGATTCCAGGTTAGCGGTTACATTAAATGTTAGCTTCTACCTCCAGTCCCCACCCCCCAAATACCACCCTCAGTCCCATATTGCAATCAACAAGCCTAAAACTACTTACACTGAATCCTTGATATGTTTCGATGACTGACACTTACAGGAAGATACTATAACAGCTCAAAAAAGGGTATAAGAAAATTACAATAAACTTGCATGCACATCTAGGATAAAAAGTAAACATTTGCTTTTGAAAATATAAAAAGGAACTATTATATTTGACCAGGGCCTAGAAATTAACTAAAAGTTATATATATATATATATATATATGTGTGTGTGTATATATATATTTGTTATTTTGTGTTTTGCCTCTAAAAGACATTCTTAGAAAAACCTGATAGGGCCTGTACTGGAGAACATTGGTATAGGCAGAGAAATGCATACAAGATCATTTGGGGAATTTTGTAGTTAAGTGCAACCTGGTATGTGGGACAAGCCACAAAATTACACAAATATTTATTTCCACCATAGCCCAAAATAATGCATATGACCAAATGTATAATGTATCAACTTGTTAACAGTAAAGAAAATCCCAAGTGGTTTCAATGTTCAAGTTATTTTCAACAAATTCCAGAAAAAAACTGACCACAAATTATACTTCATGAAATAATCATATGCATTCTTACAGGAGTGGAATAAATTGTCATGATATTCTCTTATGAATAATTAACCATTTGTTCACTAAGACAAAAATAAAAGATGAGTTGAATGAAAACTAAACTGAAGTCATACGAGGCTGTGGCATCTAGTCACAATAAAACAAGGGACCCAGAGGTAACAAATTACATTCATAAATCAATACGCTACACTTCTGAGGAAGACTCACATTGTTTACAATATTGTCCTGCTTTCATTGTCCAAACTTGACATCAACAGAGAAAAAGATCAGGGGACACGGCACTGCTCTGTTTGGAATAAAGCACCAACAGATAGCGGGTGTGCTCTGCAATATTCATGTTCCTAGGCCATTGTACTAAAAATGTACACAGAGGTCAGCTATGTACAGTTTTGACCGTCCCATCTTACATAAAGCAGTGATGTACACAATATCACTGACATGGTGGAGCACAATCATTCATGGCACCATACATACATTCTTCAGTGAGGATGATAGATCAAGCAAGAGACATGCCAGGAAAGACATGTACAGGAGGCCATCACGCCTAGTGGTTGTCATGTTATGAGTAATGAAACCAACTGTTGAGTGAATTATTTTACGGTAATTTCTTCTGCCCAAAAGCCTTAAAAGTCTAAACTCTTTAAGTTAAAATCTTCGTCAATAACCTCTCAGACCAGTTACCATCGAGCAGACATTTTTGCTAAAACTTTACATACTGCCGGGGGAAAAAAGAGACCATGTCAGTCATCATACAAAGAATAACAGCAATCAAGTTCCACTATTAAATGAAAATCTTCAGATCATTCAATTTGACTGTATATGCTGCTGAGGACACCCAACATGATTGTTCAGAATAATCTGAAATGTACCCCTCAGGCAAACATGGTTCAGTATTTGTCGAAAGTCAAATGATTGGAGAAACAACCCAAAACAGAGATAAACCTATTTCAAGAGGGCCCTCATCACAAGGATGAAAAATACTTGTGAAGCTGGATGAGAAGTGTTGATTATTTTTCAGTGAAAGTAATTGAATAGATTGTTTATGTAGCAGGGCTGAAGCTAGGAGGTGGATATGGGGTTCTGCGCTGTCTTGATAACTATGCAACAACTCCTTCACATTGAGATGCATGTTGATGATTGTATTAGGAGAAAAAAAAGACATCTGGCATTCATCCAAGAGTGTATTACAAAATGCTTGTTTTATGTTTGGTCGATTTTGAACACATCCCTTAAAAAGTAAGTGGAAACAAAAAGAACCCTGTCAAGTCATCTATAATTCCCCATGTTTCTTTCTTCTGTTTCTGACATTACATTTTGTTGTTTTTTCCTCATTAAATGTTTTAGAAGGGGGAAATCACTATGACTGCATACAATGTTTATTCATTTTTTTTATACACAGGGCAAAAATAAAAAGGAATAGTTCCCAGCGAGTGTTTGGGCGGCGCTTTTCAGTCGGAGTCGCTGCTGTCAGAACTGGACCCACTGGAGCTGCTGCTGCCCGAGTCTGAAGAGCTACTGCTGCCGCTGAGATGTGAAGGACCGGTACCGGACCCAGCGCCCTTCTCTGGAAAGAGAGAGTAAGAGGATCATGCATGAGACGTGGCCAAACGTATTACATATCTATGTAAATCAGGTGCAAATGCTAAAGATAAATACTTTCTCAGATGGGTATCATAGCGCATACAAATGTTTTACTCATGTTTAAATGGACTTGCATTTTTTAAATGATTGATAAAGCTAACACACAAATATTATCACTGTTGAATTACCACTGTGAATCATTGTAAGGTTTGTTTGTGTGTCAATTAATTCTGTAAAAGGATGGGGTGCCAACTGGCAGTTTGACAAAAGAAAATCCATTCATTCATACACACACGGTAAGACAAGTGTTGAAGAGACAGGAGATGAAATGACAGGACCCCCCCACACACAATTACATTGTTACAGTAACCATACAACTGTCCAACTCAATAAATATTAGGGATGGGCATTTTAAATAAATTTCCCTTTTCAAATAATATAATTACATTTTTTCTGAAATCCAGATAGTCGAAATAGATGTAAAAAAATATATTCAAAAAAATGTCAACTTGGGAACTGGCTTGTTGCGCAGCCTGCGTGACTTGGGAGAGGTGCCGCTCTGCTTGGTTGCAGCAGCGCGGGGGATAAGCATGGGATGGTGTTTGACATGGGAGGGAGAGAGAGTAGCCATACAGACTCACGCTAGTTAGACAAACCTGTAAATGCCATAAGTTTTCTATCATCCCATCTGGTAGGGCCCGTCGTGACTGCATCAAATCAATGTAAAGACGTTAGCTAAGACAACCCGCTACCTAGACTAATTGAAGCCATTTGCTGCACTTTCCATCGTTGTCTACCACAACCCCAATAAGATTAAACAGCCTACCTGATCATTTAGGCAACCTAATTCAATAATTTAAATTCCATTTTGCTTTGATTAGTCAGATCTCACATGTTGCTTGCTACACATGGATCCTCTAACTGTATTACACTTTCATTGGCCGACAATAAACGTGTGAAACCCGTGTAGGCTACGGTATATATTTTTGTGGGGTGCACATCAAAATCTACATTCAAAATGTTGTTTTATTGAATTAAGAATTTCATATAGATAATTTTTTATGTGTATTTTATGTATACTTTCACAAGTATTCAGGGTATTTTGAAGTACTGAAGGTATGATTTTCAATACCGTCCAAACGTATTTATTGTTTTTTAGAAGTTAACCATCAAAGATGTGCCAATGACATTTTCTCCAGCTCAGGGCTCCATCTATGCATTTGGTTAGCTAACTTTCTAGCTATAACATTAGGTGGCTAGAAATATCAAGCTTCTTGTTAACAGCAGAGACAATCAATCCCCTTCTGGATCAAGTGTGAGTAGCCTTTTGAGATAGTTGTATAACTTTGAGCTGGGCTGTTAGTCCTTAAATGTAGTTTATCTTTTCTTGTGTTTGTTAGTATTTAGCAAGCGTCTGCTATTGGATAGTTACTTTTTTTTAAAAAGAAATAGCTGCAATGTGTGCACTGCCAGTAATACAGGTTAACCCGGTTATGGTACAGGAAAGGTATGGACATCTGGATACCGCCCAACCCTAACTCAAATACTAACGTCTGCTCAGATTTTCTAATAACCGTGCCCATCCCTAATAAATATATGATATAGTATATATAGATTTATAACCATAAAAGATCAGATGACGAACTTCCTGGACCACAGGATACCAACAATGAATGGGTGAACTAGGTTAAAATGGGAAGCAAGACAGGGTCCACGTGCCCCCGTCCTTACTCTACGCAACTCCTGCTGTCCCTTACGCTATGGTACCTTTTTTGGATGTTTTCTTTTTGTCGGTTTTGTTCTTGTTGTTACTGTTCAGCTGGCCGCTGACATCCTGTAGCCTCTTTTCTAACTCTTTCTTCTTTTCCTGAGCCAGCTCCTCCTTGGATCTCGCTCCCTTGCCCCCAGCGGCCGCTGCAGGAGACACACAGCGGCACGCTGTGAGCACCATGGCCTTCCTGCCCGGACCCCCGCCGATGTGGTGACAGCTAGCTAGCTACTTCACAGCTACGGCCTAGCGCCTAATGCCTAAAGCCTACAACCTGGAGGACTACAGAGGGCAGGCAGCAGGTTCAAAGCACAGGTGAGACTTTACACTCTTGGACTTGAACAAACTTCCATCTCACTTGCTAAATTTGCTGTTAAGCGAGGACTGTATAGGAGTTATCTGTCACGTTATGACACACTGCCTGAATCCACTGCGCTGGGTCCGAGTAGGAGCCGATATTAGCAACACAACAGCAAACCATGTTCAGGCCCATAACATTTTATACAGGAGGTCCATGTATACAGCATAGATCATCTACATCCAGAATGGCATGAATTTGGCAAACAGTACCTTGTGTTCAGTTAGGCTACGTGTACACAAGGCAATCATTTTTTGTTATTTCGTTGACCTAAGCAGCCACTGACCAAAAACCAAATGGTCGGAAGAAAATTCATTTTTAGGTGTTCAAAAGGTTGGGGACCACCTGTATATCAAAAATAGCAGTCAACCGGAAGACATGCAATGAGGTAGAGGGAAGGAACATAATCTAGCTAAGAAAAAAATACCAAAAAGGGAAAGAAAATCTATCTAGTACTTAAAGAGATGCGAGTAAAAGCTGCTACACACTTCACGCAAACTACGCAAATGTAGCGATGGAGCATCATTTTCTATGTAGTTCTACGTATTTTTGTGCGGCTCAAAATTTGGAACGGACCGTATACGACGCTCCGTCGCTCTGTTTGCCTAGGGTCCTTAACAGTAAAGCAAGAGAAGGTAGGAGAAAATACTTAGTAGAGGGAGTAGTAGTAGTAACAGGCTGAAGGACAGTGAAGGTATCAGTGAGGTTCAATGCATGAGGTCTTCCATCTCAGGACTTACGTTGGGGTTTCCGCTGTTTCTTCTGTAAACAGGACTTGACGTATCGCTCGAGTTCGCGTAGGGTGGAGGGCTTGAGCGTCTCAAAGTCAATCTCGATCTCGTCTGGATTGGAGTCTCGCAGCGAGGGCTCTCGGGACTGGATGATGTGCACTACCCGACCAAGCTTCTCCCCTGGGAGCCTGTTGATGTCCAGGCTGAGCTGGCGCTTCTCGTCGTACGCCATGGGCAGAGACTCCTCGTCAGATTCGTAGCCCCGGCCCCCCTTCTTTGATTGCCTGGAAGATCAAGAAGCCAGAGTAGCAATGACAAATAGTCAATGCTTTCATGGTGTTTTTTTATTATGAGAGGCTGAGCAGAGCCCTAATATGTCAGAGAAAGAGAGGCCTTACCTGGAGCCAGTCACTGTGCTGTTGGCTTTCCTTGAGGGCTTCTTCTGCTGGCCCTGCTTGGCAGGCTGCCCAGGCTTGGCCTTCTTCTCATCCGTCTTGGTTTTGCTATGCTTGTTGTCCTTGTCTTTCTTCTTCTTGTCTTTTTCTTTCTTTTCTTTCTTCTTCTTCGGTTTGCTCACAGGGCCCTGAGAGAGCGCGGCAAGCTGTTCGTGGACGGCCTTTAGCTGGGGAGAGGTGGGGTAGAGGAGTTAGTGGTCTGCCGTAAGGGTATGCTAGCACTTCAAGCCCTGAGGGACTAGAAAAGGGGTGGGTATGAGTTTCCCAGAAAGAAATGCTCCACTTTTTACCACTTGAGTGAATCATACAAAATTGTTTAAGTTCCTATTTCGAAAGGAAACTAGGTTATATAAAATGTGGCATTACTTTAGGGAAAGCCATGTACACTAAAACAAATCGCTACATAGTAAGTTAACATCCAGTGTTTCCCTTAAGATTTTTTCAGCAGCGGTGTCAAGGGTAATGACTGTGAGAATGTCACTTTTGGTGACTTTAAAAAATAAATTTACACCAAAATGCATGAAAATTAAATGTTAACAGCATCTGAAATATAACTGATGCGCATTACTGCAATGTAGGGAAATGAGGAGCAAGCGGTGGCTGTGCGCTGGTGGCTCCCATTCGCGCCACTGCTCGCTCTGTTACAAATATACATTGTAACATGTCACTCATGTCAAAGGGATAATGTGAGATTTTGGCAATTAAACTACCTTCAACTTCCTTCAAACTGCAAGCAGAACCATACAAATGGTAGAAATGAGGTCATCTGAATCTGGGTAAGTAGAAAATTGACAAAATCTTGCACTATACCTTTAAAAGTGCATACATACACAATTTTTATTATGTATTTTTTTGGAAGTGGCGGCCAAGTTTAGCAGCGTCGGCTCGCTGCTGCTAAATAAATATAGGGGAAACACTGCATTGTGACATATACAATGACTTCAAACATGGGAAACTCTTCACATCAACTTTGACATACTGATTGCTTATCTACTTCACAACTTACACAAAAATAGTACTCTATTCTATAACTTTTTAACAATGGATTTTTATTATCTAGTATTTATTTTTGTACTACCAATTCTAAATGGAACTAGGTAAGCAATCTGAGCAGTTTTTATCCCTTTGGTGCATAACATGAGCAAAAATGAAGAGAGCTGTTTTAAGATCGCGCAAAAACCCATCCAAAACACCAGTAAATCAGAAAGGAAACAAGTTGCATACTCCTTTCATTGCCTCAATTTCAGTTGGAAACAACCTTCAGGCAATCGAGAGAGAGAGAGAGAGAGAAATAAGAATATGTCTACTTGGTCAGCCAGCAAACATACCAGGGAGAAAACACACACATTCAACATTTACACAACCATATAAACTCACACACATCTGCCACTTAGTGTCGCACCACCTGTAACTCGCCACTCCCTCCCCACTATTAACCCTCGACCGCTTGCTCAACTAATGCAAAATAAAATAAAAAATAAAAGTCAAATAGCGGCATTGATAATAAACTGAGATCAATAAGAGGTTAGTGGGGAGGGGACCGGGAAGTGAAAAGCAAATCACCTGAAAATGCTTGGTGCACCCGTTTTTTCCCCCCTGCCCGCTACCATTGGGGCGCTCCACAGAGATACACTGGTAAGAGAGCCAAAGGGAAATGAGGGGACAAAGATAGAAAACTCCAAAAAAAGAGATCAGAACCATTTTAAAACACCATGTTATGACAAGAGCTATTGTGTGGTACCATAATGCAAAAACGACATTGTGATGTTTTCAAAAAGAAGGCTTTTGTTTAGGTAGAGCATGCAAGCCATCTGTACCAGTAGGTGCATTGAAATGCACAATTTAAAGCGGTAGAGGGTTACATTTAAGTGCTATCAATAGGGAGATGACGAATCAGTGGAGAAAGCAGTGGTATGCATGTCTGAGGGGAGAGTGGGAGGGGTTAGACTGGATGTAAGGTGGCAGCCCCTCCATCTCTGTCTCAGCATTTTGGAATGGATAAGATGGCTGTGATGTGAGCAGAGAAGGTGGGAGGAAGGCCCTCCCTGAGCCCTTCAGGTTAGAGGAGTAGTCGGACGGACCTCGGATCTGAAACCCACCTGTTCCGCACCCACCTGTTCCTGCAGCTCGGCGAGCCGGGTGGCCCGCTCCTCCTCTGAGTCAGAGCTGTCCGAGCTGGAGGAGTCACCGCTGCTTGAGTTGTCGCCTTTACTGACCAAACCGCCTGCACCGGGGCTCAGCTCCACTGGCTCATCAGGCATCTTAGCAAAACGCATCTCAAACACATCCTGACAAAGACACACAGGCAATTATGGCGAAAAGAAGAGTGACAGAAAGAGACACATTAGCGATAAACCAACCAATTCAATTTTACATACATTTTTCAAATGGGATCCAGAGAAATATTTAAAATCCCAAACATACCTGGAGTTTTCTGGCCATGGCAACAACCTCATGATCTGGAGGGTTATATTTGTAACAATTTGAGAACATTACTCGAACATCCGCTGCAAACATCTGTGCATCTGGATACTCCCGTACGTCTATCTTTTTCTGAAAATCAACAGCAAGTGTTATCCAAACAACGCATAGTTGAGCAACCACACAAGCCAACACACTGGTAATGATTAACTGTAAAAGTGAATTCTGCTAGTGTACGTGCTTTGTTCTGTGGTGCGTACTTTGACAGTGCTGAGGTCCATGGGGTGCTTGATGATCTCGTGGTAGTCATGTAGCTCCAGAGCTTCAGCATCTACAGGCTTGTAGAAGGGCCAGGCGTAAGCTGCGTGTTTCTTCGACAGCATCTCCTTCAGGATACTGTCGCAGTACTTGAGCTGCTCACTCATTCTGCTCCGCTTGCTGCTGTGCTGGCCCAACTCCCCTTCCACCAGGTCTTTCTTGGGAGCTTTGATGGGACGTCCTGTACTCTCCCGTCTGGACATCACCTTGCCCTGCTTGCCCTCTGAGACGGGGCTGGGCGACTCACTCCGGCTAGCTGTGATTGCAGATGTCGTGGGGGTGGTGGTGTCTGCTTTCCTCTTTACCCCTTTCTTCTAGATGCACAACAAACACAAACACAAAAAGGCACACCCTCACAGATGAGGTTCCATTCAAAAAACTAAATAAACATTTGTATGCCTGATTAAAACTGTACGGTGACTTACTTTGACAAGAGGTTGTGATTGTGAGACGACGGGTAACATTGGAGCATTGGGCGAGCTCTGGACAGCTGGGACGTTAGGGGTGATGGCAGTCATTGGAGAAGAGCCAATCACAGGTGTCGTAGACCCAGATAGGGACGATGGTGACTCGCCTCCATCCAGACCACCTGCAGCAGATGCAATGATTAGAGTGGTTAACTCACAGTACATGGGGTATTTTATTGGCAATATGCACCCATTTTCTCTACATTTTCTATAAGATATCTATGGATCTATCCGAAATTATAGGGGTCTATAGTTTCAGGAACAGAGGCTTATTACCTATGTTTTTGCTTTTCTTGGGTTTGGGTGCGGGAGGCAGAAGCTCCACCTCCTCCTGGGGCATCATGGCAACTTTCTGCAGGAAGATCTTCTCCAAGGCCTGTGCCATCAGGACAATGTCATCTGTAGGCTGTTGGGCAAAGTAAAAACAGGAAGTGAGAAACATGAGTGGGAAATACAAAGAGGAAACTTAAGATCAATTTAAAAATGTAGAGCTTTGGGAGTAGCCCTGGGAGAATCTGGAAACATATTAGACTATAATATTAAACCCAGAATAAATGGACTTCTAGGAGACACAGTCTGTATTTACTCTCTTGGAGCACTCACCTTGTTATATATGTAACAGTTGGTGAACATGGTGTTGAAGTCCTGCATGCATTCACTGGCACTCCAATAGTAGTTATGCTCCAGTCTCTTTTTGATGGTTCCCATGTCCATAGGTTGCTTTATGACCTTATGGTAATCCTGATAAACAGAAAATGCAAAACATTGTCAGCATTGTCAACATTGTAATTTGCACAGTGATCTATCTATTGGCATTAGCTTTCTGACAATTATAACACCCATTCCCAATATCTACAGTCTACTCACCGTAAGACCCAATTTGATGGCATCAACTGGCACGTAGAAAGGCCAGGCAAAGTTGTGCTTCCACAATGTCTTGACCATTACATTCTGCATGTATTGTAGTTGGTTGGTTTTACGACCTGGTTTGGTTGGATTGGTCACCTCCGGGGGTGGGGGGTTGACTCCCTGAAGAGGGGCCGGGGTTGCTGAGTTGACAGCAGACATGCTTGCGATGGGAAGGGGGTGGTATTCTAGGAGTCTCTGTTAACTCTCAGATGGAAAGGTCGGGAGACGAACACCTCAGTTGGTAGTGTAGTTTTGTTCTTTCTGCTCTTTAGTGGCCTGGTGGGAACTGCAGGTCATTGCAGGGCCTGATCTTTTGACCTATGAAAAACAGAGCAGTGTGATGGCCATGAGTTTTCAGCATAAGTGTGGCAGCCAAAAATCCATGAAATAGGTACCGTATAATAGCTAAAACCTGAAATAACATGAAATGAAGCAATTCTGATAAGAAAGTAAGGCCTTTCATCACACAATAACAAATATTTCCGATATTGTAAAAGGGAAATGTGTCCCTGGAGAGATGTGTCATCTCCAGGTTTGAGGCACATTGGGTTATAGACAATCTGCAGCCTGCACCTCATGTAGCTTGGTCTTGCATTTTCCTTTGACCATAGAATTGTATTTGGCATGTGGGGACAGGTACAGCTTACAGTGATCATGCAAATTTACAGGAAGCAAAGGTACAATATTATAACACGAAATAATAAATAAAAACTGTCTAAATAACCTGCTAGCAATTCAATTCATAAACTACAGCAACCACAATCCATTTCACCACATACATAACCAAACAACCTGCAAAACTGACTGGCACAGCTGTTCTAGCAACAAGTACCACCCTGAGCAGAGTAATTGCTGTAGCTGTGATAACGTTAATGCAATCTGTCCTAAGGACACTTCAAGAATGACAACTACACAGACATTGTTCTGTATCTCTTTCAATGACTAGTAGTAGCTACTAGCGTTAGACAAAACATAGCTATATTTGACCGTGAAAAAAATGTAGCTGGCCAGCTAGCACGTAGAAGCCAATGATGTGTATATATATAAAAATCAGTGGTAGTAACGTTAGGTAGTTAGTAGCTGACGTAAGGGTGGCGCTGCCTCCCGCGTAAACAATCACATAAACTAGTTTATTAACGTTAGCTAGCTAAATGGCTAGTTACATATAAAAGTCATCACTAGCTGTATAGCTTTTATTCGTTTCGCTGAAAGGGCTGCAATACTGTATGTAACGGCATGGCATCGTATGGCAAAATATTGGAATTAGTTATCTAGCTAAATTGGCTATGATATCTGCTGAACAAAACGCGTGTAACTTAGCTAACTAGCAAGCTATACTAGTCAGCGTCACGCGCGGGGGAAGTGCAAAGGGAGCTTGGAACACTTTTGGAACAATTCGCGCGGACTCCTTTGCACTCCGTGGTTCGAGTGTCCAGACTAGTGCCGTAAAGCTAGCTAACGTAGCTAGTTTATAGAACATTTGAGACGTAGCTAGTATTCACTACAGTAAACATATGTGACTACCTAGCTAAATATGAATACACCAAAACCAAATAAGTGATATTATGGGCTCCACTGCAACATTCTCCAAAAAGATGGCGGGCATATGTTATCCTTTAGGTATCACTAGGTAGCTAACGTTAACAGCCTATTTAACTTCACCCCCCCTAGTTAACTACGAACAGTTTCATTAAATATATTTTATAACTAAAAAACCCTCCTTGTTTTATCTGTGATTTCTGCAAGAGCATGTAGCTATTGCTACCACAACTGCGTAGCTAGCTAATTTGCCCACACTAATATCTTGTTAAACGTTTCGCGCCCATATTACCAAAATATTTAACCCAATAGACAAGTCATTTGTTATGCTTTGTTGTATTGTTGCAATGCGCTGTCAAACGTAGCTTTGCTGAAAATCATCGGACGTTAGCTAGCTTGCTTAGTTAACGCTAACAAGCGTTTCAGCACCCCCTTTTTCATAACACTGAAGTATGAACATTACATGTTTCGCTAAAGAAACGCTATTATCATAATAATTATGGTGAAATATAAATATTTTAATGCATTACTTTCTTGAGGCCTCCGATGGGTTTGCGTGTAGCTGGCACCCCGAGTTGCTCTTGCTTTATTTGAGCGAGGCCGAGCAGCATGAAGATGAGGTTGCGCATGCGCACGGTTTGTGATAAATTTACTGGCGCTGAAGACAACGCTCCCCAACATGTGTGTTGTTCAGTGTATATACTGCATACTACTATCAAATATTTTCGAGTATACTGAAACCCGAAGTATGCAAAGGCCACGCTAAATAAATACATTGGGTTGCAATAATGTGCAATACAAATAAACAGCTGGAATGGCTTTATCTTCAGCTAGCAATGTACGCCATGGATGGATGACTTTACCATGTATTATGGATATTTCACAAATCTTTTTAACTTTATATTCACCTGTAAACATTCAAAGGAAACAGAGATGAGTGCTGATACCTTCCCCCTGTTGTTTCTCCTGGTTCTGTCTGCAGTGTTTTACAGAGAACCAAAACCTCTCAGGGCAGGGCGTCTCCGGCTCTGCACTCCTACCTGGCAGGTTAGTCCAGGACACCCCAGCCTTATAATCACAAGATCGGTCTGTCTTGAGCACACTCATTCCTGTCCCTGATTCTGCTCAGCCTGTGCCCTCTCTTTCGAGCTGCCCTCCACTGCACATAGTGATAACTATGTGGTTAAGTTTGTGTAACTATTCATACACGTCTGTATTGTTGATGTGTCTCGACATGTGTAACTAGGTTTTATCCCAGTCCAAAACCTAAAGTTTACAAACGTGACTCCAATCAGAACCACCGTCAAATCGTCCCTCCTCGCTTGCCGTAAGTACACATGCGCAATGTGTGTCTTCACTGCCACATTCCCCGCCTGAGCCCTAAACTGAAACGAACTGCCCCTAGATTTTTATTCATGCTCAATTAGGGCGAAAATACATTCATCGTATTTATAGGCTAAACAAGTTCGTGTAATTGATAAGATTTCTTCCTAAAGGAAGAAATTCGGCCGAGCAAATACATTTTAACATTGGGCCTTACCGTGAGTATCCCTGATTTTATTGTTTGAATGGAGTAACGTCAGCTAGCTAGCCTGGTAACTAGTAGAGCTTGCAATTTGCATGTGCAGTAAGAAGCTAGCTAAACGAGAGAGTAAGGCCATGTATGTTTAACATAGTTAACTATATTTTGAAGGATAGGATTCATACAATAACTACCTGGATTAAAACCATTAGCTAGCTATTATCACCAACAAGATGCACACTACGTTAGTGTTCGCGAACAACATTGCTAGCTATCGTAACTAGAAAAGAAACACAGGCCCATCTGCGGTACTTCCACAACTGCGGTTAATGAGGTTACTATAGATATCTAACTCACGGTAATTTGTTTACTTGCAATGGCAGTTAGTTAGCTGGCCAGCCAGGTAACATAGTATCTCCTCTCTTTCTCCAGACAAACGCACGTCATTATTACTTAACTACTCGGCTCTACCTAGCTAACGTTACTTAGCTGTGCCATCCATTACTGGGTAGGAAACCAGTGTGGGGGTAATTTACCAGTCGCTACGTTACTAACAAAATTATACCTAGAGTTCAAAATCATATCCAATATTGTTATATTCATCTACAAACTAAATGGTATCGTCTTGCGTTGTATCTATACAATTTCTTATCCTTACATTTCCCCTGACAATATCGTCATCGAAAAGCTAACTCAACTCCATTGTCGTCACTAGTTACAACAGTCAGAATGCCCGCCTACTCGACCAATCAGCTGGAGTGTGACGATGCGTATGCCGGTTTACGGTTCGTGGGAAACGACCAATCAGATGAGGGAGTGTATGCAGACGAGGACCATGGGGTGTTTCTCAATATGCATGCTACCGTGCGCCACATGCTCAAATATCTTTATAACTAAACCAAAAGATGCCACAGCCTGTCGTTTCCAATGGGAACAAATTAGTTATAGTGGGCGGACCAAGTAATGAGGTGGGCAGAGCCAAGCACGAGCTAGCGAGATCCTGTTGGCGTGTCCTAGTATAATTTGCATATTTGCGTTAGGGAACGCCTACTATGTGAAGTGCGCGTGTGCAATAACCCCGTTTTGCCTTTTTGCACTTTCTAAACAACGCGATAAAAAAAAAAAAAAAAATAGTCTACAAAACGCAGTCCACTCTGTTCATAACATAGTCTAGTTTTGGAAACAGAAAACTGTATTGAGATCAAATATTTCATTCATGAGAAGATTGGCAGAATATCACCCAAATCCATCTTCCATACCCTTTTCCATATACCATATTTGGTAGTGAGTGGAAACGCGATAAAAAAGTCTACAAAACTTAGTTCAATGCTTCACATTTATACCATCCAGTGAAATATCTGTCTTATTATTCTATCTTTGTTCTCATGCTCCGAGTTTATTATTCGACCACGTTTTCTTGAGTATGTTCTTGTGAGGATGAGAGTGTGGAGAATGCATAAAACAATACATTTGAGAAACAATCGCACTCCCCCTGCTGTATTACCTCACGCGTCACTGGACCTTCTTACAGCCAGGACAATGACAACAATAGACGAGATAGATATATATATATACACAAAGCAACGATTTTCATTCATAATTATCAACTAGCTATATGTGAATCGTAATAATGTAGCTAACCAGATAGTTTAACAGGCAAAAATGACCAAATACTAATATTATGTAAGATGGATGTCAATTCTTGGGTAGCTAGCAAACAATTCTTTATGGCTATCTGGCTAGCTAACAGTACTAGTAGTTAGCCAGTTAGCCCTGTTGACTTATTATGTACATGTACGCTTTGATCTTCGAATCCAAGATGGCGTAGCAGTCACATGTCCTTTGTCCTCGTCTTGTCCCGTGTATATATATTTTATATATTTTTCTTCGCATATCTTTTTATATATATATTCTTTTCTTCTTAAAAACTCAACTTCAAAACACTCTCCTGCAACCCACCTCACCAAATGTGGTGCGGATCTGTTTTTTTTTCTTCCTCAAAAGTATTATTCACCTCGTATCCGAAATCTACAACAGAAGCTAACCAGAAGTTAGCCAGCTCACAAGCTAACGTTAGTAGTTCAGCTAACCACAGCTAGCGCTCATCAGCTATCCTTTAGCTCGGAAAACTATTGCCAGTTTTGTACAACGCGACTCAGACCAGAGCATACCAGAACAATTTTCTCTCTATATCCCCGGATTTTTACCTCAAGCTCTTTTACACCTGGATCTTGCAGCTAACTAGCTGCTATCCGAGTGACTATCGGCTAACATCAATTCCGAAGCAAACACCAATTATCCCGGAGCTAGCCAGCTGAAGAGTTCCATCAGCCACTCCTGGGCTACAATCACCTATCCGGACCCGTTTTACTGCCGATGCGGAGCCCCACCGGGCCTTCACGACTGGGATACCGACGTTATCTGCCCGAGGGAGTATTTCAACTGGCCCCTCCATCGCAACGTAACCTGAACGTCCATATACTAACTGCGGCCCGCTAATCGTTAGCTGTCCTGAGCATATCGGCTGCTATCTGAACAGGTCTATCGAACAATCTCCTTAGGCCACTATAACTATTTTGACAATTGGATTGGTCCCCTCTACCACACGGAACCCCACTAATCTTACCGACGGAATTGCACGGCGTGGCTAAAAACAGACCTCCATCTTCTGCTAGCTTGCTACCCATGACTAGCTGTCTGAATCACGAAGCTAGCACCAGTTAGCAAACACAATTCTACAACTCACAACCTCTCTTTCGCCACCGCCATCCGGCTTGGATTCTCTGTCGACACGACCACGTCTGGTCTGCAGACAAATACCCCATCCGCTGTGCCCTCAACCGGCCTCCGTCTGAGCAGACCCCCTCCGTCTGAGCAGACCACCCCCCCGGGCTACTAACTTTAAACGCCGCGGGCTAGCTTAGTGGAGGCCTCACTGCTCCATCTACGGCTGCTCCCTGGACACTATGATCACCCGGCTACATAGCTGATGCCTGCTTGACTGTCCATTAATTCACGGTACTCCATTCCGTTTATTTGTGTTTTATCTGTCGGCTCTGTGCTTTAACTCAGGATCTGTGTGTAGTTAATCCGACCCTGTCTGCCTGGTCGTCGCCATTTTTACCTGCTGTTGCTGTTAGCTGACTAGCTGCTGTTATCTCACCTGTTGTTTTAGCTAGCTCTCCCAATCAAGACCTGCAATCACTTTATGCCTTATTGTATGTCTCTCTCAAATATCAATATGCCTTGCATACTGTTGTTCAGGCTAGTTATCATTGTTTTGGTTTGCAATGGACCCCATAGTTCCACTCTCCGTACCTCTGATACCTCCTTTGTCCCACCCCCCACACATGCGGTGACCTCACCCATTGAGACCAGCATGTCCAGAGATACAACCTCTCTTATCATCACCCAGTGCCTGGGCTTACCTCCGCTGTACCCGTGCCCCACCATACCCTGGTCTGCACATTATGCCCAGAATCTATTCTACCACGCCCATAAATCTGCTCCTTTTATTCCTTGTCCCCAACGCTCTAGGCGACCAGTTTTGATAGCCTTTAGCCGCACCCTCATCCTACTACTCCTCTGTTCCTCGGGTGATGTGGAGGTAAACCCAGGCCCTGCATGTCCCCAGTCACCCTCATTTGTTGACTTCTGTGATCGAAAAAGCCTTGGCCTTATGCATGTCAACATCAGAAGCATCCTCCCTAAGTTTGCCTTACTCACCGCTTTAGCACACTCTGCCAACCCTGATGTCCTTGCCGTTTCCGAATCCTGGCTTAGGAAGGCCACCAAAAATTCTGAGATTTCCATACCCAACTATAACACTTTCCGTCAAGATAGAACTGCCAAAGGGGGAGGAGTTGCAATCTACTGCAGAGATAGCCTGCAAAGTTGTCATACTTTCCAGGTCTATGCCCAAACAGTTCGAACTTCTAATTTTAAAAATGAATCTCTCCAGAAATAAGTCTCTCACTGTTGCCGCCTGCTACCGACCCCCCTCAGCTCCCAGCTGTGCCCTGGACACCATCTGTGAATTGATCGCTCCCCATCTAGCTTCAGAGTTTGTTCTGTTAGGTGACCTAAACTGGGATATGCTTAACACCCCGGCAGTCCTACAATCTAAGCTTGATGCCCTCAATCTCACTCAAATCATCAAGGAACCCACCAGGTACAACCCTAAATCCGTAAACATGGGCACCCTAATAGACATTATCCTGACCAACTTGCCCTCCAAATACACCTCTGCTGTCTTCAATCAAGATCTCAGCGATCACTGCCTCATTGCCTGTATCCGCCACGGGTCCGCGGCCAAACGACCACCCCTCATCACTGTCAAACGCTCCCTAAAACACTTCTGCGAGCAGGCCTTTCTAATCGACCTGGCCCGGGTACCCTGGAAGGATATTGACCTCATCCCGTCAGTTGAGGATGCCTGGTCATTCTTTAAAAGTTACTTCCTCACCATATTAGACAAGCATGCTCCGTTCAAAAAATGCAGAACCAAGAACAGATATAGCCCTTGGTTCACTCCAGACCTGACTGCCCTCGACCAGCACAAAAACATCCTGTGGCGAACTGCAATAGCATCGAAGAGCCCCCGCGATATGCAACTGTTCAGGGAAGTCAGGAACCAATACACGCAGTCAGTCAGGAAAGCAAAGGCCAGCTTTTTCAAGCAGAAATTTGCATCCTGTAGCTCTAACTCCAAAAAGTTCTGGGATACTGTAAAGTCCATGGAAAACAAGAGCACCTCCTCCCAGCTGCCCACTTCACTGAGGCTAGGTAACACGGTCACCACTGATAAGTCCGTGATAATCGAAAACTTCAACAAACATTTCTCAATGGCTGGCCATGCCTTCCTCCTGGCGACTCCAACCTTGGCCAACAGCCCCGCCCCCCCCCCCCGCTGCTACTCGCCCAAGCCTCCCCAGCTTCTCCTTTACCCATATCCAGATAGCAGATGTTCTGAAAGAGCTGGAAAACCTGGATCCATACAAATCAGCTGGGCTTGACAATCTGGACCCCCTATTTCTGAAACTGTCCGCCGCCATTGTCGCACCCCCTATTACCAGCCTGTTCAACCTCTCCTTCGTATCATCTGAGATCCCCAAGGATTGGAAAGCTGCCGCGGTCATCCCCCTCTTCAAATGGGGAGACACCCTGGACCCAAACTGTTACAGACCTATATCCATCCTGCCCTGCCTATCTAAGGTCTTCGAAAGCCAAGTCAACAAACAGATCACTGACCATCTCGAATCCCACCGTACCTTCTCCGCTGTGCAATCCGGTTTCCGAGACGGTCACGGGTGCACCTCAGCCACGCTCAAGGTACTAAACGATGTCATAACCGCCATCGATAAAAGACATTACTGTGCAGCCGTCTTCATCGACCTGGCCAAGGCTTTCGACTCTGTCAATCACCATATTCTTATCGGCAGACTCAGTAGCCTCGGTTTTTCTAATGACTGCCTTGCCTGGTTCACCAACTACTTTGCAGACAGAGTTCAGTGTGTCAAATCGGAGGGCATGTTGTCCGGTCCTCTGGCACTTTTTCAACAGAACAATGACCCAACACACCTCCAGGCTGTGTATGGGCTATTTGACCAAGGAGAGTGATGAGTGCTGCATCAGATGACCTGGCCTCCACAATCACCCAACCTCAACCCAATTGAGATGGTTTGGGATGAGTTGGACTGCAGAGTGAAGGAAAAGCAGCCAACAAGTGCTCAGCATATGTGGGAACTCCTTCAAGACTGTTGGGAAAGCATTCCAGGTGAAGCTGGTTGAGAGAACGCCAAGATTGTGCAAAGCTGTCATCAAGGCAAAGGGTGGCTACTTTGAAGAATCTCAAATATATTTTGATTTGTTTAACACTGTTTTGGTTAGTACGTGATTCCATATGTGTTATTTCATAGTTTTGACGTCTTCACTATTATTCTTTAAAAAATAAAGGAGAGCCGCACACTAGGAGCTCAGATGCAAAAAAATGTATTTGTTTATTTTTCGACAGACAAGCTGACTTCATCAGGGTATAATGACAAACTCTGCGGGATGCCTAATTTATATAGTGTCAAAAGACACACAGGTGTCTGTAATCATGGCCGGGTGTGGCCTGATATCATTGGTTAATTCTCATATATAAAATAGCATACAAAAAACATAAATGGATAGCGTACGATCATAGATACAATTTGGCTACATAAGTCTACAAACATTTACAATAGCAAAATCACAATAATCACACGAATGGCTTCAGATCTAAGTCTACATTGAGACCGAAGGGAGCTAGGGTCTTTTAAATTAAAGATCCAAGCAGCCTCTCATTTTAAAAATAAATTGTCGAGGTCACCTTCTCTCCTAGGGAGGGTGACATGTTCGATGTCAATATAACGTAGAGACGGTGGTTTTCTTCCAAAAAGTGGTCTGTAACTGGGTAAGTCAAGTTTTTGCATCTAATGGTGCTACGATGCTCCGAGATTCGTACTTTTAATTTGCGCTTTGTTTTACCCACAATTTTTACCACAAGGACAAGTTATAAGATAAATAACTGCCTTAGTGGAGCACGTGATAACACCTTTGATTGGGATCTGTTTCTCTGTTTGGGGGTGTTTTGAAGGATCTACATTTATAAGTGCCATTGCATTGAGCACAGCCATTACACTTGTAGTTTCCATCCAGTAGGGGCGCAAATACACGTTGTGCAGGGATATCTTTGGGTGGTAAATCAGAGTTGACCAGTTGATGTAGAAAATAGTGAAAATAAAGAAAAACCCTGGAATGAGTAGGTGTGTCCTAACTTTTGACTGGTATTGTATTTGTTAACATATCAAGATAAAATGTTTTAGTCAGGCAACATATGAGATGTGAATAGGCAATATTTCATTCTGAAGTCGGAAGTGTATTTTCTCTTGATCTGCGCAAATAATGGCTGCCATTGATTTCAATAGATTGTGTCATTTTTACGTGGTTGCGTCATTTCTTTTTATACTTTCTGTTGGAGCTTGTATCGATGTACATATTTTGAAGCATGCAAACAGAGTATGCATTGGAGAAGTGCCCTCTGTGTTCCAATTTGTGTGCTCGGGGCACGGTAGTATGCATTTTGAGAAACTCCAATGGATTTCTTTTATCTAGTGATCATCAATGATTTGGTTATTTGTTAGCTATAATAAAACCAACCTTTTTAAATGCGAAGTGGTAATCAGATGTCTTATTCTAACTCTGCTTATGATGTTTGCCCTTACTCATAGTTAATTGTCTTAATAACAAGACATTTGTGGAGTGGTTGAAAAATGAGTTTTAATGACTCCAACCTAAGTGTATGTAAACTTCTGACTTCAGTTGTACATGTAACAATTTTTTTGTTTTAAACTGAAATGTAAAACAAAGTTGCATTTGTCCTCTGAAGAAAGGGGGTGGGGGGGAATAAAATAAATAGCAGGTAAAAAGCTTTGCGTGTCTAGAAAAAAGTGCCATGTAAGTGCAAAGGTGTACTGCAAGTCTATTTTAAGTTTAATCAATAAGGTAAAAGGGTTGAAGTTTCTTAATCTGTCAAAAATATGCCAATTTTATAAATAAAATGTGAAACTGTACGTTTTACTCGTGGATTACGAAAATAATCTCCAAAATCATGTATCAATTTGTTTGTCTTCATGCCGTTTTAAAAACAAATGCAGACATTGGAGAAAACCTATTTACGGTTAACAAACTATAGTTTTGGCAAGTCCGTTAGTACATCTTCTTTGTGCATGACACAAGTCATTTTACCACGTTCATCTGTACAAACAATAGGATTCAAGTATAAACAACATGGGACCACACAGCCGTCATACCGCTCAGGAAGGAAGAAGAACGTACTTTTGTGCGAAAAGTGCAAATCAATCCCAGAACAACAGCAAAGGATCTTGTGAAGAGGCTGGAGGAAACATGTGCAAAAGTATCTATATCCACAGTAAAATGAGTCCTATATCGACATAACCTGAAAGTCCGCTCAGCAAGGAAGAAGCAACTGCTCCAAAACCGCCATAAAAATGCCAGACTACGGTTTGCAACTGCACATGGGTACAAAGATCATAAAATCATGTATCAATTTGTTTGTCTTCATGCCGTTTTAAAAACAAATGCACATGGAGAAATGCCCTCTGGTCTGATGAAACAAAATAGAACTGTTTGGCCATGATGACCATCATTATGTTTGGAGGAGAAGGGGGAGGCTTGAAAGCCGAAGAACACCATCCCAACCGTGAAGCACTGGGGCGGCAGCATCATGTTGTGGGGGTGCTTTGCTGCAGGAGTGACTGGTGCACTTCACAAAATAGATGGCATCACGAGGAAGGAAAATTATGTGGATATATTGAAGCAACATCTCAAGACATCAGTCAGGAAGTTAAAGCTTGGTCACTAATGGGTCTTCCAAATGGACAATGACCCCAAGCATACTTCCAAAGTTGTGGCTACATGGCTTAAGGACAGCAAAGTCAAGGTATTGGAGTGGCCATCACAAAGCCCTGACCTCAATCCTATAGAACATTTGTGGGCAGAACTGAAAAAGCGTGTGCGAGCAAGGAGTCCAACAAACCTGACTCAGTTACACCAGCTCTGTCAGGAGGAATGGGCCAAAATTCACCCAACTTATTGTGGGAAGCTTTTGGAAGGCTACCCGAAACGTTTGACCCAAGTTGACCGAAATACTAATTGAGTGTATGTAAACTTCTGACCCACTGGGAATGTGATGATAGAATTAAAAGCTGAAATACATCATTCTCTCCACTATTATTCTGACATTTCACATTCTTAAAATAAAGTGGTGTTCCTAACTGACCTGTGAAGGGGAATTTTCACTTGGATTAAATGTCAGGAATTGTGAAAAACTGAGTTTAAATGTATTTGGCTAAGGTGTATGTAAACTTCCGACTTCAACTGTACATTTATTCTTATACTTTTATGCACAGTATTAGGTGGTAGGAATACAGTTTGATATACACATTAATTATGAATTGGTACTCATCATTACATACTCTTGCAATATGTGATCTTTAGTTGAACACAGTTAGGACACCCGTTTTAAAGTACCACGTTCTTCAGTTTTATTAAAGAACATTCCATTGTTAGTTAGTACTTCAACATTATTAAAATGTATTTAATGTTGTAAAAAGTGCTCCGTCTTTGAATTAACTACCTTATTGTTCGTTTCAGTAGCATTTTTCTTTTTGGCTTTTGTCTGTCTTTCCCCTGGTGGCACTATTCATACTTCTTTGTGCCCACAACTTGAAACAGAACACCATTGAATGGGAGACTTTTACTCTCCCATCTGAGTTTTTTTCCTGCCAATGATCATGAATATGATATATTACTATTGGAATGATAGGCTTGTAGGGAAACTAACGACATTGCTCTATCAAATGGAGCGGCAGGGTAGCAAGTTCGAATCCCCGAGCTGACAAGGTATAAATCTGTCATTCTACCCCTGAACAAGGCAGTTAACCCACTGTTTCTAGGCTGTCATTGAAAATAAGAATTTGTTCTGAACTGACTTGCCTAGTTAAATGAAGGTAAAAAAAAAATATATAGAATAACCCCTGTGCTTGGAATGGAATCCCTTATGCTAGCTAGCTCATTGTAGATGAGTAGCAAAAGTTAGCTACTAGTTATCTAAAAAATAAATGACGAAGTTTGTCATTTCTCAATGTTATGAATTTTAGTGAAGTTGCTAATTCTTGTTCCCGAATGTATTTAATTAATTGGTCCTCAAGCTTAAACTTGATAGATGCCAATTCGAAAATTAGGCTATTTTTAAAATTTGTGTTTTATTTTACCCCCCCCCCCAATTTTGTGGTATCCAATTGGTCGCTGCAACTTCCGTACGGACTCGGGGGAGGCGATGGTCGAGAGCCATGCGTCCTCCGAAACACAACCCAACCTAGCCGCACTGCTTCTTGACACAATGCACATCCAACCCGGAAGCCAGCCGCACCAATGTGTCGAAGGAAACTTCGTACACCTAGCGACCTGGTCAGCGTGCACTGCTCCCGGCCCGCCACAGGAGTCGCTAGTGCGTGATGTGACAAGGATATCCCTGCCAGCCAAACCCTCCCTAACCCAGACGACGCTGGGCCAATTGTGCGTCGCCCCATTGACCTCCCGGTCGCGGCCGGCTGCGACAGAGCCTGGGCTCGAACCCAGAATCTCTGGTGGCACAGCTAGCACTGCGCCACCCGGGAGGCTGAAAAGTAGTCTTTTTCTAAAAAAAAACGTAATATGCATCATCACACTCCCTCATCTGATCGAGTAGGTGGGTCTTCTGACTTTGGCTGTGGCAACTAGTGACGACCCATGGTGAATTTCAGATTAACTCCACCAACGAAGTTTAGCAGAGACCAGGCTTTGTTGAATTCTTCTCCGACATAGATTTGCCCAAGGTCAATACATAAAAAAAATAAAAACTGTCCTCTGTAGTTGCATGCCTGTCTTTGCTGAAATCCATACTTTTTCATTAAACGTTTATCAAATACAACCACCAACTGTTTGCTCATTGCTGTTCCTCTAAGATGGCAACTCAGCACAAATGCACATGTGTTAATTGAATCTCAACTAGGAAACAGTCTGGTTAATTGGTTAAGGTTTTATTAATAAGTATTGATTTCAGCAAACAAGGGCACACCCACAGAGGACAAACATGGGTATTAGGTAAGCGTAAGAACTTTTTGTTGAAGCTTAATAAGAAGTTTTTGTTGAAGTATTGACCTTGGGAGAATTGACGTAGTCAGAGCTGAGTTCCACAAAGCCTGGTTTCTTCTCAACTGAGTTGGAGTTCATCAGAAACTTCCTTCACCATGGAATTTAGTTTAGTCGGCTACATCTTGGCATAATGAACATTCCTTTCTGCTCTGCTCTCTTCTTTTGCAGGCTTGTTGTCCCACGTGCTTTCACAAACCAATCCCCCTCCCCCTCGGCTCCATCACTATCACCATGGCAACAGAGGAGAAGAAACCAGAAACTGAGGCCACTAAAACGTCATCTGCATCTGCCAGCCAGAGTAAGGTATGGGTTCATGCTTGCCCTCATTGTCGCCAGATAGCGTGACAGCTGTCTGCAGGTATGGCTCCTGGTAACTGCATGTCACGTTAGAATGACGCCATCTGACGGAAGACAATGGCTAGCCTTATTACCATTCAAATGTTTTTTCCTATGGATTTGTACGGATAGGCTACTACCTCATTGGTTCGCTGGGGCCTGCGTTGATGAAACCCCTGTCACTTGATACTTAAAGATACCATGTAGCCAGATTGTCCTGTGTCTCTGCTATTTACATTGTGTCTGAAAATATATATTTTTTAAAGGAAAATTGCCCTAAATGCTTCTACAGATATCAACTGAACTGCTTTCCTGTTCCAATTGTCTACTTCCCCTATTTAGTCGGCACCAGTCAAGCCCAACTACACCCTGAAATTCACCTTAGCCGGCCACACAAAAGCAGTTTCGTCTGTCAAGTTCAGTCCCAGTGGAGAGTGGCTCGCCAGTTCATGTAAGTTTGTATGATGAGTGCTTTAGGTGGGCTTAGAACAGTAGGTTTACCGAAAACTGCTATTATTAGGCTTGTAACATTGCATGCACAAGTTGTTGTAGAATAAAATGTATAACATTTAATTAAATGCAACGTTCTTTCAATGTAAATGATCTGATCACTCTTGCATGATAACTAGAGAAAGGCACAGTTAGACATGCTCCGGAACTTTGGCGACTTTAAACCTCCTGCTTTGGTCTGGATGTGTAGTTCATACTGTACATGTGTAATCTATGAGCAGACTTACTGTCTTAACTAAATTAGCCATGAAATCCCTAGTTTGAAAGTGACAGTTTTTATGGAAGATGTACTGCGCCATTTTCCCCCACGTGGGCCGCCCCCCTAGCAATTAAAGTTCCAGAGAGCGAACAATGACGTGGTGCACATATCTGCAGATATGTGATTTAGTATGCAATTTTGGGGACCGCTTTTGGCTCGTGAGCAATACTTAAAGAACTACGGGCTAAAAAGTATACAAAAGTACGAGAGAATCTCTAATCGAATATCCAAACGGACTTTGGTATTCCATTACTTACGAGAGTATTAATTTAAAAATAATAATAATTATAGGCCTTTTAACAATGAAAAGGCTTTGTCTTTGCTCCATACAAGTATATAGCCTATCATGATATTTGACATTCATTTAATAAAACAAACTTTCACATTTTTGTTTGACGGGCACTGCATAAAAACGACACGTGTAGCCTGCACACGTTTCACACTTGTAGCCAAGTTGTCAGGCGATCAAATTGACACTACAGTCAGAGGCTCCATATGTAGCCTAGCAAGTGAAGTGGGATATTTCGAATCTGTGCAAAATGGAATTAAAACTACAGAATTACGTTACCTTAATGAGAAGCAGTAGACTACAACGAGCAACCAACAGGTTGGCTGTTGTTAAACTTGATGGAGTTGTTGTAGACAAGGATGGAGAGCGCAGCAAAACCGCCTCAGTTAGTCTTGCTAGTTGGCTAACTTAGCTGGTTAGCATAGCTAGCTTTACATTTGAGGCAGTCAAAACAGGCACTACCAGATGTAGGGCTGGGAATTGCCAGGGACGATATGATTTAATTACAATATTTGGATGCCGATATGTATTGTAGTTCTCACGATTCAATGTATTGCGATTTGATGTTCACTATATGTCTGCTGCAGAGAGACGAGAGAGCATGAGAAAATGAGTTTTGATCATTCATGGAAATTGCTGGAAACATGTTGGCTCTAACTATTTAAAAAGATGGAGAACAAAAAAATACCATCATTTTGGCGCAGGTGCGGGCGACTAGCGCCAGCATCGCTACCTTTTCAAATGCAAATCGACACTTGGAGTCTATAAAATATCGGCCAAAATGATATCTCGATACAGTGCCTTCAGAAACTATTCACACCCCTTCACATTTTGTTGTTACAGCCTGAATTTTTTTTTATTGCATTGATATTTGTCACTCGCCTACACACAATACCCCATAATGTCAAAGTGGAATTATGTTTTTAGAAATGTTTACAAATTTTATAAAAAATGTAAAAGCTGAAATGTCTTGTGTCAATAAGTATTCAACGCCTTTGTTATGGCAAGCCTAAATAAGGTCAGGAGTAAAAATGTTCTTAACAAGTCACATAATAAGTTGCATGGACTCACTCTGTGTGCAATAATAGTGTTTAACAAGGTTTTTGAATGACTACCTCATCTCTACCCCACACATACACTGCACGACTATGCAGATAATTGTATGTCAAACTAAGATTCAACCACAGACCAAGGAGGTATTCCAATGCCTCGCAAAGAAGGGCACCTATTGGTAGATGGGTAAAAAAAAGTAAACATTGAATATCCCTTTGAGCATGGTGAAATTATTAATTACACTTTAGATGGTGTATCAATACGCTCAGTCACTACAAAGATACAGGCGTCCTTCTTCCTAACTTAGTTGCCGGAGAGGAAGGAAACCGCTTAGGGATTTCACTGAGGCCAATGGTTATTTTAAGACTGTTACAGAGTTTAATTGCAGTGATAGGAGAGAACTATGGATGGATCAACGACATTGTAGTTACTCCCCAAAAATAACCTAATTGACAGTGACAAGAAAGAAGCCTGTACAGAATAAAAATATTCCAAAACATGCATCCTGTTTGCAATAAGGCACTTCAAAATAGTGTGGCAAAGAAGTTAACTTTATGACCTGCATATAACGTGTTATGTTTGGGGCAAACACAACACATCATTGAGTACCACTCTTCATATTTTCAAGCATGGTGGTGGCTGCATCATGTTATGGGTATGCTTGTCAATGGCAAAGACTAGTGAGTTTAGGATAAATGGTAACGGATTAGAGCTAAGCACAGGAAAAATCCTAGAGGAAAACCTGGTTCAGTCTGCTTTCCAACATACTGGGTGACAAATTCACCTTTCAGCAGGACAATAACCTAAAAAAAAACAAATTGGTTTCAAATTTATGGCAAGACTTAAAATGGTGTTTAGCAATGATCAACAACCAACTTGACAAAGCTTGAAGAATTGTGAAAATAATAATGTTCTTCAAATATTGTACACTCCAGGTGTGCAAAGCTCTCAGACTTACTCAGGAAAAGGTCACAGCTGTAATCACTGCAAAAGGTGATTCTAACATGCATTGACTCTGGGTTGAATATTTATCTAATCAAGATAAACTACACATTTTAGTGGCCTTTTGATGTCCCCAGCACAAGGTGTACCTGTGTTTTTATATTTTTGTTCAATATATACACTCAATGTTGTCATACCTGTTGCCTGTATCCTTTTGATGTTTGCTTTCTCACCAAATACAAGGAAGAAAGAGGGGTATATATAGAGCACAGTGCATGTATGATTTGTGAGTGTGTGATTTGATGGACATTGGTGCTTGCATGTACAGTTCCTTCAGAAAGTAGTCACACCCCTTGACAAAAAACCCCAAGGAAATCCATTTTAACACAACAAAATGTGGAAAAAGTCAAGGGGTGGGAATACTTTCTGAAGGTGCGGTATGTAACGGTTATTCCATCACTAACCAGATAATATTCTTGCTGCCATAGCATGTCATACTGTCTGACTAGTGCAAATATGGCTACTTTCTCTCTCCCTCCTGTCTCACATAGTGCTGCTCTGTTTGCTACTGCAGCAGGGTGGGGGAAGGGCAATGCCTGGTGTCTTTCCCTAGTTGTGCAGCAAGTGCCCAGGTTTTTAAGAACGTTTCACAAAAAACATGTATTTTGGCTATCGGGATATCCCCCCCCAAAAAAACATTCTTCTAATAGTGAAAATATTTCAAATGCCCATCCCTAATGATAACACTACATTTCAGTAGAACATGCTCACGTAACCTGTCTTGAAATATGTTTTACAGCTGCTGACAAACTGATAAAAATTTGGGGAGCTTACGATGGAAAGTTTGAGAAAACAATATCGGGACACAAACTTGTGAGTTCAAGCTTCCATTATATATATATATTTTTTAATGGATATGCCACTAGTGTGGCACAAACCAAGTTGACCTTTCACTTGTCATCTGCAGGGGATCTCAGATGTCGCCTGGTCCTCAGACTCCAACCTCCTGGTTTCAGCATCTGACGACAAGACTCTAAAGATCTGGGACGTCAGCTCGGTAAGAGGCAGGATGGGGAGGTTATTCTCAGAAATATAGAATAAGGGGGCTGGTTTGAAGATGACATAGAACAGACATGCTTCTGTATTAGGCTAAGAAATTATTCCCAAGTACATTTATTCTCAAGTATTTTATTTTCTCTGTTACGGTGTGTGCACTGAAAAGACATGCATTATTGTTGCTGACACTCCGCTGTTTAGATGGAGTTAACAGTCTATAATGTGCACCACTGCAGCGGTCCACTCAAACTGCAGTGTGTAGCTGCGGGTAAAGTAATTCAAAGGATTTACTTTATCACTCAAGATGTAACTTTCCAGTGCTACTATTTTTGCCATGTAATGTTATTAAATAGTCAATTCAGTTTAAGGTGCTACATGTAGAATGTCTCACCCATGTGGAAGCTAGGTGAATTGCAACAACACTTAAGCTGAATATAAACAAACAAACAATCAATCAATGTATTTATAAAGCCCTTCTTACATCAGCTGATGTCACAAAGTGCTATACAGATACCCAGCCTAAAACCCCAAACAGCAAGCAATGCAGATGTAGAAGCACGGTGGCTAGGAAAAACTCCCTAGAAAGGCAGGAACCTAGGAAGAAACGTAGAGGAACCAGGCTCTGAGGGGTGGCCAGTCTTCTTCTGGCTGTGCTGGGTGGAGATTATAACAGAAGATTTTCATAGAGGACCAGCAGGGTCCGATAATAATAATCACAGTGGTTGTAGAGGGTGCAACAGGTCAGCACCTCAGGAGTAAATGTCAGTTGGCTTTTCATAGCCGATCATTGAGAATTAGAGACAGCAGGTGCGGTAGAGAGAGTCCACAACAGCAGGTCTGGGACAAGGTAGCACATCCAGTGAACAGGTCAGGGTTCCATAGCCACAGACAGAACAGTTGAAACTGGAGCAGCAGCATGACCAGGTGGACTGGGGACAGCAGGCCAGTTAGTCCTGAGGCATGATCCCAGGGCTGAGGTCCTCCGGGAGGGGAGGGAGAGAGAGAATTAGAGGGCGCACACTTAAATTCACACAGGACACCGGATAAGACGGGAGAAATACTCCACATATAACAGACTGACCTTAGCCCACCGACACAAACTATTGCAGCATAAATACTGGAGGCTGAGACAGGAGGGGTCAGGAGGCACTATGACCCTGTCCGACTCTCCCCCTTCCCTGCATCCCATTTCCCCGCAACACGTGGAGACTTGGTGGCTGTGGAATCTAGTGGATACCACTTGCGCTTGAGTGTTTTACTTTGTTTCATCCACCAGCTTCAAACAACTGAAAATACAATATTTTTTTGTTATTGAAAATATATTTTACAGTGATTTTAGATGGTACAATAATTCTGTACACTATGAATTGCTTGTTTTGTCACAAACTGAAATTATTTCTGTGGCTGTAATTTCAGTTTACAATTTATTTGGATGTATTGCTATTTGGATGTAGCCTGTTGATGGAACCTTAGCCCTATGTGGTGCAATGGAGGCCTTGATGGTATAAGCCAGTGCAGACATAACTGTTATTTTGATAAAACTGTTAAAAATAAATGTAGATGGACTTGGATTGAGAAAAGGGGTGAAGGTGGTCAGGGGTTGTCAATTGGTGGCCCATGAGCCAAATTCAGCCAGCGGGCTATTTTATTTGGCCCTCAAGTTCTCTGAGTAAATTTTTTTATAAAAAATAGGTTGTAATAAAAAATGGTACTTATTGAAAAAATCTAGATTCTCTATAAAAGGTTGGCCTTAATGCAAATATAACCCCAGCTCATTTTACATAAAATATATATAGGCAAAAATACTGTTACTGTAAAAACGTGATTGTTTGTTTTATTTCCAATATGGAAATGGATGGAATTGGTCAAACTCGCAGTTTAATACATGTACAAAATGATCCTCTTTCCCTATGAGCATGAGCATTTCATGTAAAATAAAAAATTATACATGAAAGGGGAGGTTAACTTGGCTCCAGACAATCGATCTGAGATCGACTTAAGTTTCAGTTATGCCGTTTTTTGTTGTTGCTTTAACCCCTGTTATCACGATGCTTATCTACCAATGCGATATTTATTACAATTGTCACGATTGTATATGTATTTTGTTTTGATACTGCTGCGTTATTGAGATTCGATGTTCCAAACATATTGCTTAGCATGTCTGCTGCAGAGGGACAAGGAGCCATGAGAAAATACGTTTTGATCAGTCATGGCAATGTGTTAACCTCTCTAGGGTATGTGGGACGTTAGTGTCCCACCTCGTCAACAGCCAGTGAAACTGCAGGGCGCCAAATTCAAAACAACAGAAATACCATAATTTTTATTCCTCAAACATACAAGTATTTTACACCATTTTAAAGCTACACTTGTTGTAAATCCAGCCAAAGTGTCCGATTTCAAAAATGTTTTACGACGAAAGCACACCAAACGATTATGTCAGGTATGAGCCAAGTTACAGAGAAAGACAGCCATTTTTTCAGCTAAAGAGAGCAGTAACAAAAAGCAGAAATAGAGATAAAATGAATCACTAACCTTTGATGATCTTCATCAGATGACACTCATAGGACTTCATGTTACACAATACATGTATTTTTTGTTCGGTAAAGTTCATATTTATATCCAAATATCTGAGTTTAGGCAAGAAGCTACTGTATCACTTGGCAAAAAGCCTGAGAAAATGCAGAGCGCCAAATTAAAATTAATTACTATGAAGATTACTATAAAATCAAACTTTCATTAAATCACACAAGAAAGATAACAAATTAAAGCTACACTGGTTGTGAATCCAGCCAACATGTCAGAATTCAAATAGGCTTTTCAGCGAAAGCATACGATGCTATTATCTGAGCATAGCACCATAGTAAACAAAAGAGAGAAAACATTTCAACCCTGCAGGCGCGACATAAAACGCAGAAATAAAAATATAATTCATTCCTTACCTTTGACGAGCTTCTGTTGTTGGCACTCCAATATGTCCCATAAACATCACAAATGGTCCTTTTTGTTCGATTAATTCCGTCGATTAATATCCAGAATGTCCATTTTAGATGGTGTGTTTGATCCAGAAAAACACCGGTTCCAACGTCAAACGTGACGACAAATTATCTCAAAGGTTACCTGTAAACTTTGCCAAAAAATGTCAAACTACTTTTGTTATACAACTCTGGGTATTTTTTAACGTTAATAATTGATAAAATTGAAGACGGGATGATATGTGTTCAATACAGGATTAAAACGATATGTAGCATGCCTTCTGTTTGATTGAAGCGCATGTCCAGGACACCTGGAGTGCCTCGACTTCAAGATGGGCGTATTTTTTCATAACACAAAGGAATAACCTCAACCTATTTCTCAAGACTGTTGACATCTAGTGGAAGCCATAGGAACTGCAAGCAATTCGCTTTAAAATCTGATTTCCCAATGAAAACTCATTGAAACGACAGTGACCTCAAAAAAAAAAAAAATCTGAATGGTTTGTCCTCGAGGTTTCGCCTGCTAAATAAGTTCTGTTATACTCACAGACATGATTCAAACAGTTTTAGAAACTTCAGAGTGTTTCCTATCCAGATCTACTAATAATATGCATATCTTATCTCCTGGGAATGAGTAACTGGCAGTTGAATTTGGGTATGCATTTCATCCAAACGTGAAAATGCTGCCCCCTACCCTAGAGAAGTTAAACATGTCTCAGCATTTAAAAAAAAAAAAAAAAAGATATAAAGCTAGAGAAGGAGAAATACCGGCGTTTTGGCACAGGTACAGCCGACTAGCGCTAGCTAACGTTAACTGCCGTGTACATTTTAATTTTAAAAATATTTTTTTACAATCAGTACTGGAAAGTCATAGACTATGATATTGTTCAAAATAATATTGTAATACTCTACTGTATACATTTTTCCTTCATCATTATCAGTTTGTTATAACCAGTTTTAGGAGGACGTGTCATTACCCCTTCCTTCACCCGACAGTTGGCTGCCCATCTGATAATGGCCGATCAAAACTACACCTAAACTATATTGAAACTAATTTCACTCATATGTAGCCTAAAGACAAGTTTCAATTGACAATAGTCTGATGGGTGACAATATTTTCAATTGTGAATGAAGACACTGGGGGAACAGAGCAGCGTGTGAAATTGATAGAGGGAATGGAGCTTACCAAAATAATAACTTTTTCTAATCCTAGGTTCATGCAGGTCAGACATTTTGATTTATATTACCTATCAGAAAGAGCATATTATAAGGTTTATAAAATAACTGCTTTGGCCAAACAACTCAAAACATTTAGCAAACGGGCTCTATTTCAAAATGTAACTTTTTCCAAAGATGACTGCGGTTCCATGTGTTCAACACCTGAGCACTCACGGCTGCATATAGGCAAGGAAGCGCAGACTTGTAACATAATAAAACTTGAAATATGGTATTCTGTTATTTTCCTACATGCTGACTACACCAGGCGCGTACGTATGTTGATTGTCCATCCACACCTGACGCCATCAGGACCGCAGGTTGAAATAGGAAAAAGACCTCTGAACCAACTATATTAATGATGTCAAAAAGCATTAAACATTCGTGGCAATTTAGCTAGCTAGCTTGCTGTTGCTAGCTAATTTGTCCTGGGATATAAACATTGGGTTGTTATTTCACCTGAAATGCAAAAGGTCCTCTGACAATTAATCGACAGATAAAAGGGTAACCCGAGTTAGTTTCTAGTAATCTCTCCTCCTTCAGTCTTCTTCTTTGGACTTTGTGGTGGTTAGCAACCAATTTTAAGGTGCATTACCACCACCAACTGTACTGGAGTGTGAACCTCATTTCATCTTTCAATCACCCATGTGGGTATATGCTCCTTAAAACCAATGAGGAGATGGGAGAGGCAGGATTTGCAGCGCGTCACTAGTAGAACCAAGTTCTATCTTAGCGCCTGGCTAGGCAGACGCTCGTGAGCAGTTTGGATGCAACAATTGAATAACATGTGTATGGTCAGCATGTTAGGTTCATAATGTTTAAGACCTGCCAAAACAAAAGAATGGATTAACACTTGAGTTGTGTAGTTTAACATCTTTTTATTTTTACATAGCCTACAGTAACAAACTAATAAATCCTATTATATTCTTAATTTTTTTCGTATTCTGTGACCTTCATAAACACAACCAAAGGATTTATTAGAATGTTGACGCTGAAACAACTGGGAATTGGCTCAGAATGTGATGGCTAGAGGCCCGGCTTTTCTAGTGTATAAAAGACTTAACATTGAATAATCAACAGCAAATACATATAGGGCTGGGTGATGTGGCCAAAATATCAGATCACAATGTTTTTCAAGTTGACGGTATTTTATGTTTTTGAATAATATAAGTTCTACATTTGCTTTGAGTAGTGCATGACCCTAGGGTGGCAACACAAGTATTCACACCCCTTTACTTTTTCCACATTTTGTTGTTACAAGGTGTGAGTAAAATGGATTTCTCTTTTTTTGTGTTAACAATCTACACAAAATACTTGAATGTCAGTGGAAGAAAATGTTGTATTATGATGCTTTCCACACATGGATTGTAGAATATTTCACATTCTTAAAATTCTTCAAACTTTGTCAAGTTGGTTGTTGTTTATTGCTAGACAGCCATTTTCAAGTCTTGCCATAGATTTTCAAGACGATTGAAAAAATAATAAAAAAATAAATAAAATAAAATAAAAAACTGTAACTAGGCCACTCAGGAACATTCAATGTCGTCTTGGTAAGCAACTCCGGTGTATATTTGGCTTTGTGTTGTAGGTTTATTATCCTGCTGAAAGGTGCATTTGTCGCCCAGTGTCTGTTTTGAAAGTAGCCTGAACCAGGTTTTCCTCCTGGATTTTGCCTGTGCTTTGCTCTATTCCATTTATTTTTATCATAAACGGCATAGTCCTTGCCGATGACAAGCATACCCATAACATGATGCAGCCACCATCATGCTTGAAAATATGAAGAGTAGTACTCAGTGATGTTGTTGGATTTGCCACAAACATAACACTTGGTTTTCAGGACATGAAGTTCATGTCTTTGCCACATTTTTAGCAGTTTTACTTTAGTGCCTTATTGCAAACAGGATGCATGTTTTGGAATATTGTTGTTCTGTGCCGGCTTCTTTTCTCTCTGTCATTTAGCTTATTATTGTGGAGTAACTACAATGTTGTTGATCCAGCCTAAGTTTTCTGATATCACAGCCAATAAACTCTGTTTTAAAGTCACCATTGGCCTCATGGTGAAATCCCTGAGTGGTTTCCTTCCTCTCTGACAACTGAGTTAGGAAGGACACCTGTATCTTTTGTAGTGACTGGGTCTATTGATGCACCATCCGAAGTGTAATTAATTATTTCACCATGCTCAAAGGGATATTCACGGGTTTTTAATCTGTGGTGGACTCTGTTTTGAAATTCACTGCTTGACTGAGGGACCTTACAATTATCTGTATGTGTGGGGTACAGAGATGAGGTAGTCCTTCATAAATCATGTTAACCACTATTATTGCACACAGAGTGAGTCCATGCAACTTATTATGCTCAATAAAGATTGCAAAATTGTGAGATTTGTGATGTACCGATTCCATGGCACGTGGTTTATGAACTGATATATTTTAAATTATTATACAAAATTATTGCAAACAATAGAATGTTATATATGGGGATGCAACCATCCCAGCTCTGCAGATTTTTCTACGAAGAGACAGAATCATTAGATCATTTGTTTTGGTACTGTCCATATGGAGCTTGTTTTTGATTGCATGTTCAGGAATAGATGAAGAATTGCAACATTTACCTGGAGCTAACTCTGCAAATAGCACTGCTGGGTGATTTGAAAAGTCATATTCAATCGATCAATAATATAATAAATATTTTTTCTTACAAGTATTATCTTTAATTTACAATCTGTAGAAACTATGAGAATAGAAAGATTCATTTACTTGGAGCAAACAAATAAACTTTTGTGAAACAGCACAGTTGATAAATATATGGCAAATAGAAATCAACACTGGATGGTGTTCAGAGATAGATGGGAGGGGTTGAGTGGAGCTGAAAGGTGGGACTAAAAACAAGATAACTAATGTAAAATATACTGTGTCCTTAAAATGTATGTAGGTTCAGAACTTTTGTGAAACAGCACAGTTCACCTTCACTTTTTCCACATTTTGTTACGTTACAGCCTTATTCTAAAATGTATTAAATTGTTTTTAACCCCCTCATCAATCTACACAAAATACCCCATAATGAAAAAGCAAAAACAGACTTTCTGAAATTTTTGCTAATTTTATTGAAAATAAAAAACGTATCACTTAAGTAATCAGACCCTTTACTCAGTACTTTGTTGATGCACATTAGACAGCGATTACAGCCTCGTCTTCCTGGGTATGACGCTACAACCATGGCACACCTGTATTTGGGGAGTTTCTCCCATTCTCTGCAGATCCTCTCAAGCTCTGTCAGGTTGGATGGGGATCTCAAGGATGATCAATGGAAACAGGATGTATCTGAGCTCAATTTCGAGTCTCATAGCAAAGGGTCTGAATACTTATGTAAATGAGGTATTTTTGTTTTTTATTTTAAATACATTTGCAAACATTTCTTATAACCTGTTTTCACTTTGTCATTATCGGGTATTGTGTATAGATTGAGGAGGAAAACATTATTTCATCAATTTTAGCGTAAGTCTGTAAGGTAATAAACTGTGGAAAAGGGGAAATCAGAATACTTTACGAATTATTTTTATATATATATATATATATATATATATATATATATATATATATATATATATATACTGCTCAAAAAAATAAAGGGAACACTTAAACAACACAATGTAACTCCAAGTCAATCACACTTCTGTGAAATCAAACTGTCCACTTAGGAAGCAACACTGATTGACAATACATTTCACATGCTGTTGTGCAAATGGAATAGACAACAGGTGGAAATTATAGGCAATTAGCAAGACACCCCCAATAAAGGAGTGGTTCTGCAGGTGGTGACCACAGACCACTTCTCAGTTCCTATGCTTCCTGGCTGATGTTTTGGTCACTTTTGAATGCTGGCGGTGCTTTCACTCTAGTGGTAGCATGAGACGGAGTCTACAACCCACACAAGTGGCTCAGGTAGTGCAGCTCATCCAGGATGGCACATCAATGCGAGCTGTGGCAAAAAGGTTTGCTGTGTCTGTCAGTGTAGTGTCCAGAGCATGGAGGCGCTACCAGGAGACAGGCCAGTACATCAGGAGACGTGGAGGAGGCCGTAGGAGGGCAACAACCCAGCAGCAGGACCGCTACCTCCGCCTTTGTGCAAGGAGGAGCAGGAGGAGCACTGCCAGAGCCCTGCAAAATGACCTCCAGCAGGCCACAAATGTGCATGTGTCTGCTCAAACGGTCAGAAACAGACTCCATGAGGGTGGTATGAGGGCCCGACGTCCACAGGTGGGGGTTGTGCGTCCACAGGTGGGGGTTGTGCTTACAGCCCAACACCGTGCAGGACGTTTGGCATTTGCCAGAGAACACCAAGATTGGCAAATTCGCCACTGGCGCCCTGTGCTCTTCACAGATGTAAGCATGTTCACACTGAGCACATTTGACAGAGTCTGGAGACGCCGTGGAGAACATTCTGCTGCCTGCAACTTCCTCCAGCATGACCGGTTTGGCGGTAGGTCAGTCATGGTGTGGGGTGGCATTTCTTTGGGGGGCCGCACAGCCCTCCATGTGCTCGCCAGAGGTAGCCTGACTGCCATTAGGTACCGAGATGAGATCCTCAGACCCCTTGTGAGACCATATGCTGGTGCGGTTGGCCCTGGGTTCCTCCTAATGCAAGACAATGCTAGACCTCATGTGGCTGGAGTGTGTCAGCAGTTCCTGCAAGAGGAAGGCATTGATGCTATGGACTGGCCCGCCCGTTCCCCAGACCTGAATCCAATTGAGCACATCTTGGACATCATGTCTCGCTCCATCCACCAACGCCACGTTGCACCACAGACTGTCCAGGAGTTGGCGGATGCTTTAGTCCAGGTCTGGGAGGAGATCCCTCAGGAGACCATCCGCCACCTCATTAGGAGCATGCCCAGGCGTTGTAGGGAGGTCATACAGGCACGTGGAGGCCACACACACTACTGAGCCTCATTTTGACTTGTTTTAAGGACATTACATCACAGTTGGATCAACCTGTAGTGTGGTTTTCCACTTTAATTTTGAGTGTGACTCCAAATCCAGACCTCCATGGGTTGATCAATTTGATTTCCATTGATAATTTTTGTGTGATTTTGTTGTCAGCACATTCAACTATGTAAAGAAAAAAGTATTTAATAAGAATATTTAATTCATTCAGATCTAGGATGTGTTATTTTAGTTTTCCCTTTATTTTTTTGAGCAGTGTATATTAGTACCAGTCAAAAGTTTGGACACGCCTACTTATTCCAGGGGTTTTCTTTTCTTTTTTACTATTTTCTACATTGTAGAATAATAGTGAAGACATCAAAACTATGAAATGACACATGGAATCATGTAGTAACCAAAAAAGTGTTAAAACAAATTAAAATATATTATATTTGAGATTCTTCAAAGTATCCACCCTTTACCTTGATGAAAGCTTTGTACACTGTTGGCATTCTCTCAACCAGATTCATGAGGTAGTCACCTGGAATGCATTTCAATTAACAGGTGTGCCTTGTAAAAAGTTAATGCGTTTGAGCCAATCAGTTGTGTTGTGACAAGGTAGAGGTGGTGTAAAAGACCAAGTCCATATTATAGCAAGAACAGCTCAAATGAGCAAAGAGAAACGACAGTCCGTCATTACTTTAAGACATTAAGGTCAGTCAATCTGGAAAATGTCAAGAACTTTGAAAGTTTCTGCAAGTGCAGTTGCAAAAACCATCAAGCGCTATGATGAAACTGGCTCTCATGAGGACTGCCACAAGAAAGGATGACCCAGAGTTACATCTGCTGCAGAGGATACTTTTATTAGAGTTACCAGCCTCAGAAATTACAACCCAAATAAATGCTTCACAGAGTTCAAGTAACAGACACATCTCAACATCAACTGTTCAGAGGAGACTGCATGAATCAGACCGTCATGGGTGAATTGTTGCAAAGAAACCACTACTAAAGGACACCAATAAGAAGAAGAGACTTCCTTGGGCCAATAAACACGAGCAATGGACATTAGACCGGTGGAAGTCTGTCCTTTTAGTCTGAGTCCAAATATTTTAGATTGTTGGTTCCAACCGTGTGTCTTTTGTGAAACGCAGAGTAGGTGAACGGATTATCTCCGCATGTGCAGTTCCCACCATGAAGCATGGAGGAGGAGGTGTGATGGTGTGGGGGTGCTTTTCTGGTGACACTGTCAGTGATTTATTTAGAACTCAAGGCACATTTAACCAGCATGACTACCACAGCATTCTGCAGCAATACACAATCCCATCTGGTTTGCGCTTAGTGGGACTATATTTTGTTTTTCCACTGGACAATGACACAACACACCTCCAGGCTGTGTAAAGGCTATTTGACCAAGAAGGAGAGTGATGTGCTGCATCAGATGACCTGGCCTCAACAATCACCCAACCTCAACCCAATTGAGATGGTTTGGGATGAGTTGGACCGCAGAAGGAAGGAAAAGCAGCCAACAAGTGCTCAGCATATGTGGGAACTCCTTCAAGATTTGGAAAAGCATTCCAGGTGAAGCTGGTTGAGAGAATGCCAAGTGTGCAAAGCTGTCAAGGCAAAGGGTGGCTACTTAGAAGAATTAAAAATATATTTAGAATTGTTTATCACTTTTTGGGGTTACTATGTGATTCCATATGTGTTATTTCATAGTTTTGATGTCTTCACTATTATTCTACAATGTAGTAAAAATAAGGAAAAACCCTTGAATGAGTAGGTGTGTCCAAACATTTGACTGTGTGTGTGTGTGTGTGTGTGTGTGTGTGTGTGTGTGTGTGTGTGTGCGTGTGCGCGCGCACGCACACTGCATTCAGAAAGTATTCAGACCCCTTCCCGTTTCCACGTTACCTTACAGCCTTATTCTAAAATAGACATTTTTGCATATTTTTTCCCAAAATAAAAAACAGAAGGAGAGCAGAGAGCGAAGAGTAAACAAGTAGTGCGTACGCTTAAAAAAGTGACATTACTCAAGGCAGTTACACATTTAACAAACTAAACATTTAAATACTGTTATAGAAGGTAAGTTAAAACCCAAACCGGTCCATTCATCGATACCGGTGTGTGTGTATAGTAAAATACGTTATACCGCCCAGCCCTAAATACACATCACCAAATATACATCTGTACACAAATTGCACTGGAAGGAGTGGGATAAAGTGCCGACAATGTAAAAAAAAGTGGTGTTCAACAAATATGTTTATTCATTAGAGTAATGAAGGAATATGATTAGACTGAACTGGGGTCCACTGGGCCCGTGACCGGCTAAAACAGGTGATGGTGGAGCACTCTGATCAAATCAAACTGTAATCTGTGCCACCGGGTCATATTGTCAACATAGCAGCGCAATGCATCGTTCAGAAATATATTCATGTATTTTCTATCAAATGTTTACTAAAACAAATCCCGCAATGACTGCAGGGATAAAGGACTTCCTGCTTCCTCTTGCCGAGTGGGATGCAGAAGCATCTACCGTAACGAATCAGCTCTCATCCCTTGAGATTTTACTGGCTTTAATCAGAGCTCTTTCCCTGTACAGTGTGGCAAGGCTTGAAAAACATGAAACACATTTAATTCCATTTCTAGTGTAGTGGGGAATAAGGTGCACTTTAAGTGGCCATGGAAACTGAAGCACCTCAGGGTAGCCTTAACATTAGTTATCTGCATCTTGTGAAGACCCAGTGTGCAAAACCAGGTTGGAAAAACATCAGTATGACGTCTTTTTATGACATCTTATTCTGGTCGAAACTGGCTTCTTTTTTTCTTCTGTTTTGCTGACCAGAATATTCCGTATTTTTCTGACCACCATACGACCAGTTGGTCATATTTAAGCCCTCATAACCTGGTAATAACAACCTGACTACAGTTTATTACGTACTGTAAAACGTATTGCAGAGGATAAAGTTGGATGTTGAAAACCTTGTTCATTACATTTCTATGTGTTTCCATAGTCACCAATTAAAGTTTAAATCTGCAACATATTCTTACATTTTAAAGTAGATCAAGCAACAGCAAAAACAAATCTACATCGATGTTTTGCACATCTGCATACAGTAATTGTTTCATAATTCACCCACAGACATTACATGCATAGAAAGACTGGGACAGGGTGTATATAAAAGGCCATTGTTTTAATTTATGAATGATTACTGAGAGTGGGGTGATGGTGTAGATCCTCATCAAGGACCTTTTAGCACAGAATGCGATCTGGAGCGTAGTGGCCCTCTTGAAGAGTGGTGTGATGGGTCAGATCTGGAGCATAGTGGCCCTCTTGAAGAGTGGTGTGATGGGTCAGATCTGGAGCATAGTGGCCCTCTTGAAGAGTGGTGTGATGGGTCAGATCTGGAGCGTAGTGGTCCTCTTGAAGAGTGGTGTGATGGGTCAGATCTGGAGCGTAGTGGTCCTCTTGAAGAGTGGTGTGATGGGTCAGATCTGGAGCATAGTGGCCCTCTTGAAGAGTGGTGTGATGGGTCAGATCTGGAGCGTAGTGTTCCTCTTGAAGAGTGGTGTGATGGGTCAGATCTGGAGCGTAGTGGCCCTCTTGAAGAGTGGTGTGATGGGTCAGATCTGGAGCCTAGTGGTCCTCTTGAAGAGTGGTGTGACGGGTCAGATCTGGAACGTAGTGGCCCTCTTGAAGAGTGGTGTGATGGGTCAGATCTGGAGCGTAGTGTTCCTCTTGAAGAGTGGTGTGATGGGTCAGATCTGGAGCTTAGTGGCCCTCTTGAAGAGTGGTGTGATGGGTCAGATCTGGAGCTTGGTGGCCCTCTTGAAGAGTGGTGTGATGGGTCAGATCTGGAGCTTAGTGTTCCTCTTGAAGAGTGGTGTGATGGGTCAGATCTGGAGCGTAGTGTTCCTCTTGAAGAGTGGTGTGATGGGTCAGATCTGGAGCATAGTGGCCCTCTTGAAGAGTGGTGTGATGGGTCAGATCTGGAGCGTGGTGGCCCTCTTGAAGAGTGGTGTGATGGGTCAGATCTGGAGCGTAGTGGTCCTCTTGAAGAGTGGTGTGATGGGTCAGATCTGGAGCGTAGTGGTCCTCTTGAAGAGTGGTGTGACGGGTCAGATCTGGAGCATAGTGGTCCTCTTGAAGAGTGGTGTGATGGGTCAGATCTGGAGCGTAGTGGTCCTCTTGAAGAGTGGTGTGATGGGTCACATCTGGAGCTTAGTGGCCCTCTTGAAGAGTGGTGTGACGGGTCAGATCTGGAGTGAAGAGAATCAGCGCATTACAACTTCATCAATTATAGATTGTTAAAGAACTAGACAAGGACATTCATAAAGACACTTTGTGGACTCAGCTGGCTAAAAGTATTTCCAGTTGAAGAAGTTTGTGGCAGTTATAGCTTCAAAATAGAGCAACAAGCTCATGTACATACTTTGCGTCCTCCACCACAAAGGTCAGGGGCATATTTTAGGACTTTCCAGGGGGCCAACGACAGATCGACCTCCTGAGTTGTATGGCTTTTCATGACACTTACTGTAAGCATAAAAAGAGAAGAAAATGAATGAATGATTGGGAATGCAGGACACGACAGAACAGTAACGCACAGTATAATATATTTAACACTCATAGTCTACTAGAAATGTCTCATTGTTTGTCAAATGTCTCAACGTTTCATATTTACTTACCAACTACTATTGAGCACACACACATGGTGGCAAAGGCATATTTGTTCCTCTGTCCCTTCATATTGAAGTGGGACATTTAATTAATTGGTCATCAATCTGAAACATTTTAAGAGGATAACAAAATGAAACAGTAGTTGGATAATTAAATGTTTTAACTAATCCCTAAATGGTAAAGTTTTGCTTTAATCCTAACACATTAATATTCAAACAACTTTTTATAAACACACCGCTCCATAATCCTGAGGACATTGTCTCGGACAGAGGTTCCCCCAATTGAGGACAGCTTGGCAGTCTTAAAGAAAGTTAAATTTAAAGTGCGTAAAGAGGCAATAAAAACATTAAATATCATTTTTTCCCCAAAAGTTATATCATTCCCGCAACACATTGTTCAAAATGGGAGTAATTGGCAAATCTCTTCTGCAACTGGGAAAGTTTGAGTTTGGCTGAGCCACAGAGAATGAGCAAGAGAGAAATGGGAGAAACTTGTCATGACTCACAGGTATATTTGACAGATATCAAAAGGTCAAAACGTTAGCTAAGTTAGCTAGCAACAACCAATGGCTCCAACAGTTAAAACTGTACATTTACCATGTCCATGGAGGATTAGCCCGGGGGTAACGTTTGCTAGCTAAAATAGCAAATATTTTCCCCAACAAACGGCCGCTTTAATTTACAAAAGTAAAACTAGAATGCAGGAGAACCAGGACTACCACTTAGCAGTCAAAAAAAAAAGTGTACATTTTGAGAAACTGTCGTTTTCCAGCTGTGTTGTGTAGGCTAATGAGCCCTCTGTCCCAACTGCCTTATGGAATGTTGCCAGATGCGCTCGAGCAAGCTGGCCGACTTTGCGCAGAGATCTATTGCTGCATGTGAATCACAGATTCCAATCCAAGTTTTAGCTAGAATTGAAATGCCTAGCTACTTATTTAGCTACTGAAATTAAATTACAATTACTGCACACATTATGTTAATTTCTTAGAAGCTCTAGGGTATGTGGGACGCTTCCGTCCCACCTGGCCAACATCTGGTGAAATTGCAGAGCGCCAAATTCAAAAACAGAAATACTCATAATAAAAGTCTTATACATCGGCTTAAAAATTAACTTCTTGTTAATCCAACCGTTGTCAGATTTCAAAGGCTTTTCGGCGAAAGCATACCATACGATTATCTGAGGACAGCACCCAGCACACAAAACATTAAACAGTTACCAGCCAAGTAGAGGAGTAACAAAAGTCAGAAATAGCGATAAAATTACTCACTTACCTTTGATGATCTTCATATGGTTGCACTCACAAGACTCCCAGTTACACAATAAATGTTTGTTTTGTTCGATAAAGTCCCTCTTTATATCCAAAAATCTCAGTTTTGTTCAATAATCCATTGGCTCAAAGGCAGTCAATACAGGCAGACGAAAAATCCCAGAAGTATCAGTAAAGTTTGTAGAAACATGTCAAACAATGTTTATAATCAATCCTCAGGTTGTTTTTAGTCATAATAATCAATAATATTTCAACCGGACAATAGCTTTGTCAATATAAAAGAAAACAAGAAAGGCACGCTCTCGGTCGTGCGCAGTAAACAGCTCTGGGACTTCCCAGGGTCCACTCACTCAGTGGTCTTACTCCCTAATTTTTCAGAATACAAGCCTGAAACAATTTCTAAAGACTGTTGACATCTAGTGGAAGCCATAGGAAGTGCAATCTGAGTCCTAAGTCATTGGATACTGTATAGGCAGTTAATGGAAAACTACAAACATTAAAAAATCCCACTTCCTGGATAAATTTCTCAGGTTTTCACCTGCCATATCAGTTCTGTTATACTCCCAGACATTATTCTTAACAGTTTTGGAAACTTTAGAGTGTTTTCTATCCAAATCTACCAATTATATGCATATCCTAGCTTCTGGGCCTAATTAACAGGCAGATTACTTTGGGCACGTTTTTCATCCGGATGTCAAAATACTGCCCCCTACCCCAGAGAGGTTTTAAGGAAAAATATAATGGTAATTTTTTCAGGGTCTAATTCAGGTGCAATAATTTCAGGGGTAATTATTGATGGAAACGAATGCCATTTAAAAACAGGGTTTTGTAAATCCTGGTGGATTGTAGTAGGATACTGAAATAAGACAGGCCTACTTGTTTGTTAAATTCTGTTTTTTTTTTGGGGGGGGGGTTGTCATAATAGAACATCAAAACAGTATAACAAGAAAATGTGTACAATAAACAGTGCAATTTGCTAACAAAGGTTACTATTAGAAGCCAACACACAGCAAGCTATTTCATTAATTAAACCATTATTTAATTGTACTGCAGTTCTACTGTATTTTAAAGGCAGTGAAATGTTATAAGGGTATCCTGTATTATTGTGCATGTTTTGCTGGTAGCCTAGACAAAATGTGGAAGTGAATGTGCACTATTCAATTGGGTGGACTGCAACTTTGAAAAACACCACCATAGCCTGTAGTAAAAGCATTTATAGCATCAGAAAAAATCTAAATTAGGGACCATCTCTGATAGCTATAGGACTGCAGAAACTGTCACAAATTTGAGCTTTTAATGACCTAGCAAATTCAATGGCTTGGAGGTTAAATTCGCCTGCTGGAGGTCATTTTGCAGGGCGCTGGCAGTGCACCTCCTTGCACAAAGGCGGAGGTAGCGGTCCTGCTGCTGGGTTGTTGCCCTCCTACGGCCTCCTCCACTTCTCCTGATGTACTGGCCTGTCTCCTGGTAGCACCTCCATGCTCTGGACACTACGCTGACAGACACAGCAAACCTTTTTGCCACAGCTCGCATTGATGTGCCATCCTGGATGAACTGCACTACCTGAGCCACTTGTGTGGGTTGTAGACTCCGTCTCATGCTACCACTAGAGTGAGAGCACCGCCAGCATTCAAAAGTGACCAAAACATCAGCCAGGAAGCATAGGAACTGAGAAGTGGTCTGTGATCACCACCTGCAGAATCACTCCTTTTTTGGGGGTGTCTTGCTAATTGCCTATAATTTCCACCTTTTGTCTATTCCATTTGCACAACAGCATGTGCAATTTATTGTCAATCAGTGTTGCTTCCTAAGTGGACAGTTTGATTTCACAGAAGTGTGATTGACTTGGAGTTACATTGTGTTGTTTAAGTGTCCCCTTAATTTTTTTGAGCAGTGTATATCACTTCATTGTTTTTTTGTTTTTTATTGATATTTCATCACCTGCTGAATAAAAACCTAAAATGGCCCTACTCCTTAAAAAGTGAATCTGTCCAGATAAACTGAAGTGGACTCTGACCGAGTACCATTAGCTGGAGCCCAGAGTAATATTGTTCTGTCTGACTTGGGAAGAGCTCAGCCCGCATAAAGCCCCCCTGAGTCCGAGTCCATGCCAAGTCCCCCGGGTCTCAAACAGAATAGGCCCGAGCCCAGTCTGGTGACTGTGTACAGTATGCCACGAAGACCCTAACCCGCTTTGGTGCGCTCTGTCAGCTGTTTGCCAAGTGTGCAAAGCTGAATGATGTAAGCCCTGCTGAAAAATAACATTACTACAATTTGAATAATTGTTCGGGTGTCTTATATGCAATGGGGGGCATGGCCTACAAACACTATGGACATGTTTATATAAACGCAACAATTTCAATGATTTTACGGCGTTACAGTTCATATAAGGAAATAAGTCAATTTAAATAAATCTATTAGGTCCTAATTGATGGATTTCACAAATTTTCACTGGGCATGGGTGCAGCTATGGGAGGGCCTGGGAGGACATAGGTCCACCCACTTGGGAGCCAGTCCCAGCCAATCAAAAGGAGTTTGTCCCCACAAAGGGCTTTATTACAGACAGAAATACTCCTCAGTTTCATCAGCTGTCCAGGTGGCTGGTCTCAGACGAAGAAGCCGGATGTGGAGGTCCTGGGCTGGCGTGGTTACACGTGGTCTGCGGTTGTGAGGCCGGTTGGACGTACTGCCAAATTCTCAAAAATAATGTTGCGGAGGCAACTTATGGCAGAGAAATTAACATTTAATTCTGGCAACAGGTCTGGTGGACATTTCTACAGTCAGCATGCCAATTGCACGCTCCTTCCACTTGGAACATCTATGGCATTGAGTTGTGTGTCAAAACTGTACATTTTAGAGTGAACTTTTACTGACCCCAGCACAAGGTGTACCTGTGTAATTATCATGCTGTTTAATCAACAAATTTGTGCACAAAATTTGAGACAAATAAGCTTTTTGTGTGTATGGAACATTTCTGGGTTCTTTTATTTCAGCTCACGAAACATGGGACCCAGACTTTGAATGTTATTTATATTTTTGTTCAGTATATATTGGTTTCTATTAATTCGGTAGCATTTAGATAACTGGTCAGTAGTTGAATCAGATTTAAACCAAAAAATATGTATTTTTTTATGATGTCTAAATGACGTCATGAAAAAAACATCTTCATCTGGTTGGGATTTGGTTATAAGATATCTCGACCCGATTTCAACTAGTAAAAGACGTCTTTATCATGTCGAAAGCCCACTGGGTAGGGATTTTTTCCCCCGCCCACGTTGTCATGATGTTAAAAGGATAATGTGAGATTTTGGCTACTTTTTCTACTTACCAAGAGTCAGATGAACTCATGAATACAATTTGTATGTCTCTGCGTCCAGTAGGATGGAAGTTAAGAGGTAGTTTCCCAAGCCAATGCTAACTAGCTGTAGCGCAATGACTGGTAGGAGGTCTGCTGTTCTGGTAGACTTCCAGGCATTGCACTAATGCTATTAAGCGATGGCTCCTTAAACTACCTTCAACTGTTTTCTCTGCAGTTGCATCATAATCGCTACTTCGACACCCTCCATGCAGTGGATGCTCGATCGACCATAATGAGCTCATACTGTGAACATGTTTCATTTAAACCCACTCCTTTCCTATTGCAGGGGAAATGTTTGAAGACGTTGAAAGGCCACAGCAACTATGTCTTCTGCTGCAACTTTAATCCGCAGTCCAATCTCATCGTGTCTGGATCAGTGAGTCCTACCTACTAATGCAGCATTGCTATTGTAATATTTTTACATAGAAAAGGTTATTGCCAACCCTGATTTCTACCAAGGAGTGATGAATATTTGTTGCTTTGTGTGCTAACATGAGTTCTCTTCTAGTTTGACGAGAGCGTGCGGATATGGGATGTTAAAACCGGCAAATGCTTGAAGACCCTGCCGGCCCACTCTGACCCAGTCTCTGCAGTAAGAGACTGTGCACATTAGACACCTTCAATGAACCTAAAAACAATGGACTTCAGATAATAGATTTTTCTGCTTATGAGTTTATAGTAGTTGATTAATACACTGGTCAGTGTGCATTCCGAAAGTATTCAGACCCCTTGACTTTTTCCACATTTTGTTATGTTACAGCCTTATTCTAAAATGGATTAAGTTGTTTTTTCCCCCTCATCAATCTACATATAATACCCCATAATGACAGAGCAAAAACAGGTTTTATACATTTTTGCAAATGTATTTATAAAAAATAAAAAAATAAAAAAAATGTATAAAACAAAAATTAATAATATACATAAGTATTCAGACCCTTTACTCAGTATGTTTTTGAAGCACCTTTGGTAGTGTTTACAGCCTTGAGTCTTCTTGGGTATGACGCGACAAGCTTGGCACACCTGTATTTGGGGAGTTTCTCACATTCTTCTCTGCAAATCCTCTCAAGCTCTGTCAGGTTGAATGGGGAGCGTTGCTGCACAGAGATGTTTGATCGGGTTCAAGTCCGGGCTCTGGCTGAGCTACTCAAAGACATTCAGAGACTTGTCCCGAAGCCACTCCTGCGTTGCCTTGGCTGTGTGCTTAGGGTTGTTGTCCTGTTGGAAGGTGAACCTTTGTCCTGAGCGCTTTGGAGCAGATTTTCATCAAGGATCTCTCTACTTTGCTCCGTTCATCTTTGCCTCGATCCTGACTAGTCTCCCAGTCCCTGCCGCTGAAAAACATCCCCACACCATGATGCTGCCACCACTATGCTTCACAGTAGGGATAGTGCCAGGTTACCCCCAGATGTGACGCTTGGCTTTCAGGCCAAAGAGTTCAATCTTGGTTTGATCAGACCAGGGAATCTTGTTTCTAATGGTCTGAGAGTCTTTAGGTGCCTTTTGGCAAAATCTAAGTGGGCTGTCCGGTGCCTTTTACTGAGGAGTGGCTTCTGTCTGGCCACTCTACCATAAAGGCCTGATTGGTGGAGTGCTGCAGATATGGTTGTCCTTCTGGAAGGTTCTCCCATCTCCACAGAGGACCTCTAGAGCTCTTTCAGAGTGACCAGCAGGTTCTTGGTCACCTCCCTGACCAAGGACCTTCTCACCCAATTGCTTAGTTTGGCCAGGCAGCCAGCTCTAGGAAGAGTCTTGGTGGTTCCAAACTTCTTCCATTTAAGAATGACGAAGGCCACTGTGTTCTGGGGGACTTTTAATACTGCAGACATTTTTTGGTACCCTTCCCCAGATCTGTGCCTGGACACAATCTTGTCTCTGAGCACTACGGACAATTCCTTCGACCTCATGGCTTTGTTTTTGCTCTGACATGCACTGTCAACTATTGGACCTTATATAGACAGATGTGTGTTCCTTTCCAAATCATGTCCAATCAATTTAATTTACCACAGGTGGACTCCAATCAAGTTGTAGAAACATCTCAAGGATGATCAATGGAAACAGGATACACCTGAGCTCAATTTCGAGTCTCATAGCAAAGGGTCTGAATACTTATGTAAATAAGGTATTTCTGTGTGGGCTTTTTTTTACATGAAAAACTGTCTTCACTTTGTCATTATGGGGTATTGTGTGTAGATTGCTGAGGAAATGTGTTTATTTAATCAATTTTAGAAGAAGGCTGTAACAACAAAATGTGGCAAAAGGGTCTGAATACTTTCCGAAGGCACTGTACATCTCTAATCTGCTCTATGTTGCTGTGTAGGTCCATTTCAACAGAGATGGCTCATTGATTGTGTCTAGCAGCTACGATGGCCTCTGGTGAGGGATTAAAAAAAAAAACATGTATTTTGTTGAATGTACTTTGCAAAGATATGCCTGTAAGTGTATTAACTTAATGACCTAATAGAGCATCTGCGTTTTAATGATGGCCAATTTAACATAATTATGGGGAGTGTTTGGATATCGTTTGAGAAATGTATTGACGTTAATATCTTCGGTCTGTCCATAGCCGAATCTGGGACACAGCATCGGGACAATGTCTGAAAACACTAATTGGTAAGCTTCACCAGCCAGAATGGCAGCATCTGTAACCAGGTTTCAATCCAACCATTTTTATTTGTTTGCATATCGGATAAAAATGTCTCAACAGGCCTGATAGAAACTATCAAATTGTTGGTACATTTCCTAAATGTTGACAAAATCAAATACGCTCGACGGGTGGATCATTTTCTTGTCTGTTATTAGATTATGTGACAAAGTGCAGTGGAAACTATTTATTGTGGAATAACCATCATATCGACGTAAATTTGCAGTCACGCGATCGTATGTTGTGTCGTCCCACTCCCTGGACTTTAAAAAAGCATGCACTTTATTATGCTACAGATGAAGTTGTGATGAACTTCACAGGGTGGTGAAAGTGCACGGTGATGAGTTAGATGCTGCTTTCCTCAATAGATATCCAGGGTGCTCATTTTTATGCTGGTGACATGATGATTGATTATTGGCTGTCAATTGACAAATAAAAATGATCCTGCTCTTATTTATAATCTCATCATGTATCCGCTGCACTAGAGTGCATGCATGCTAAGACCATAGTGGGCACTTTTGCTGTTCATCACAGCATTTTTTGTTGTGCCAAAACCATCAATGGAGTCATAAATTGGATGGAAACGCATAGAATATCTGCTTTTTTGATTCTGTTAATGAAAAGTTATATGACAACGTGCTTTTTGTGTGGCCTACGTCATTACGCACAGCCTTTTATTCGCAAGATGCTGCTGCTGGTAGAATGTGCATATTTTGTGTGAATATTCTAATATTGGCTTGAAAATGTTTGGATAAATTTTTAGAACAAAATCAAATGTATAGGAAATATAAAAGTGTATAGTATTTTTCTGTGAGTAAATTCTTCGGTCTTTTGCAGATGACGACAACCCCCCGGTGTCTTTTGTGAAGTTCTCACCAAACGGAAAATACATTCTGGCTGCCACATTGGACAAGTGAGTGTTAGATTGTCAGTAGAGAACTGTCACTTCCCCTCAAACTCAGTAGGATATGACATGTATACAGTACCACAGCATCTTTGTCATGCGCTACTGCACCAGTAGAGGGCCCTATTGGACTGTCCAGTACCACTAGACCAAAGAGTTTCATTTCAATGGGAAGGAACGCTCAAGAAAATCTACAACAAAAGGCTTCTTCAGCACTCATAAATGCTAATGAATTATTCACCATCGTTTCTGTTGGGATGCTGTCTTCTAACGGTGATTATTCTTATTTATTTTAGCACCCTGAAGCTTTGGGATTACAGCAAAGGAAAGGTAGGATATGTATTCATGTTCCAGCCATGGTGTTGTGGAATGCTCTTCATTCAAATGTTTCTGTTCTCTTCAGTAAATGTTCTCCTCTCATTCCAGTGCTTGAAAACATACACCGGCCACAAAAACGAAAAGTACTGCATATTTGCAAATTTCTCTGTCACCGGTGGAAAGGTATTTTTTTAATAAAATATAATAATAATAAGACAAAAAAGGTGGATTTACGAGATGATGCTTTTCCCAATAGCTTCTTTTTAAGTATCATTCTCTTATGCTCTGTATCTCTCAGTGGATTGTCTCTGGCTCGGAGGACAACATGGTGTACATCTGGAACCTGCAGACCAAGGAGATCGTACAGAAACTACAGGGCCATACAGGTAGGGGAGAGTCATGGAACTGATGGAACTGATTATTACTTTGAGGTGAAAAATGCTCACAAAATGTCTGTTTCATTCTCTGCTTTTCTCTTCTCCCTCCCGCCATCTCTGTCCTAGATGTGGTGATTTCTACTGCCTGCCACCCCACAGAGAACATCATTGCGTCTGCGGCGCTAGAAAACGACAAAACCATCAAACTGTGGAGGAGCGACTGCTAAGCCCGTGCTTATTGTATTTTCATTTTATTGTACTTTTCATTTGACTGTTTTTAGCTGGACCCGAATGCCTTGAGGACTGAGCCTCAACTAGAAGAAGAAAAAGAACGCAAGTCCAGAACATCACCACAACCACTACCCTTCATCCAGAACCAGCGCAAACCCCAACTCAACCACAACCCTCTGCCTGGTCTTGCTTGTGCCCTTACATGCTCTACTATCTCTGCCTTACTCTTACTGTGAGCTGGATGTTTGTGTTTCATCAATTGGAATATGAGAATCACCTCATGTCATTCATGAGGAAAATGGTCACATGGTATCTTATGCTTTACTCTCTGTGTAGGTGTCTTAGTATTGATACACGCTTTGTTTTTGCCAGATTGGATTGGCCTCAAGTAAGTTCTCCTATTCACCATGTAAGGTGTTTTTTCTTCAGACTAACAGACTGCTTCACTGTTTGGTGTCTGACATTTCACTTTTAACAACTTTAAGTCTCATTGAAATGCAGTAGATTAGTAGCCTGGACCCAGATCTGTTTGTGTCATGCCAAACATGTTGGTGACATGATAGCACAAACAGATCTGGGACCAGGCTAATGGATAAGTGGTAACTGTCATATTTCCAATATTCGTAATTAAACAGTCAGTATGAAGAGGAGTTGAAACAAAGCTTCATACACGGGAGTGCTTGAGGGTCATTTTGTTTTGTTGTATTTATTATAAAACGATCTATTCAAAGCTCAGAATGCATTGAAGGGGTTAAATACAGTTTTACATACAATCTATTTCAACAAGGAATTAAGTTTTGCCAGCAGTTTCTCAACCACTTCTCTACAAGTCACTTAAGTAACAGTTTCTCTAGTTTGGTATCGACACTACGCTCGGACACAGCGAGCGCTGCCTTGCTTTGAACTCCTACATACAACTAGGTGTATTCTGATTCTGTATAATACATTGTTGGTGGTCAACTGATCCCTCTAGAATTCACAGGTGTAAACGGTGGGTTGAGAAGTATATCGACAAGAGCCTACATTGAAGGGGCTCTTGCCTGTACTGTCAGTGCATTTTACTGGTCTCAACTCAATCCTTATATTCAAAGTAATGTCAATTGTGAGGAAAGAAATTAACCCAGAGGCTGTTTTTGTTTTTCATTTCAATTATTATTTCAGAGATGCATCCAGTCCATTGCCTTGCACTGTTCTTATGTTGATCCTGACTCGGTGTCTAGCTGTCATTATGTTAACACAACCTGGTTTAGATTTCAAAGCACAGTGACCAAATGCAAGTATTTTTGTGCTCCCCATTCTGTACATACTGCTACATCAACATGTGTATTGTTAAGACGAGCAATATGTTGGCTGTCTTTCTGTATCGTTCTTGTTTAACTGTCTTGATAGCTAGTAGTTCAATACACAACATGGACTTGTTTTACTGCTCTCCCTTCTGGATGTTCATTGCACTGCAGTGGTATCAAGGACTGCATGAAATTCTGTGTCTGCATTTAGTCAATCTGGATTTTGTGAATTTGCATTTGACAGCTATACCTTGTGAATTAATAAAGAGCATTTTTTAAGATGTTAAATGTGGTGATCAGTGGCACTTTCTAAACAAAGTCGCTATAACTGCGTGACGACGTTAGAGCCACGGAACATGCCAATTGGCATGTGTTCTGTTGATCATTAGAAAATGAGATGTAATTATTGGAGGTGTTTCCTAGCCGATTCCGCGTTTGGTTAATGATGTTTTACCCCCTTGAGACAGACGCGGAAGCACAATGACTAAAATTACTCATCTGTAGTAAATGTTCACTATTTTGCGAAGGATGTTTTTAGTTGAGCAGTTTTACATCGTAACGTAAAAAATGCGCAACATGTTGTCTTATGTGAACAAAGTCGGAGCTGCTGGGCAGTTCTGTCTCAATTTAAGCTATTAGAGCAATCTCCGCAGCTGTTCAACCCATGTTAGTAGGAAAATGGACAGAATCAAATCAAAACCCAACCTTCATTTACCCGTTGTGATGCATGGATGTTCCAAACTCCGATGAGACTTTGTGACCAATTATCCTATTTAAACTAGTCAATTTTGAATAACTGTTTCTGACTCTAAATCGATGTCACATAGGCTGTTTTCAGGCAGTCCTCTTTAAATGCAATTTCCTATTAGGGGAGAGGACAATACATAACAGCACAAAGACAAAAGGAGCATCAACAACATTTACTTTTAGATTTTTTTAATAATCTTTTTGTCTTTCCATGAAAGATAGAATAACCCACAAAGAACAGATGACGTTTTCCAACTCGTTAAAAATAGACAGAAATGTAATGAGAGGACAATCTCATCTTGTATCGGTAGGCCAGAAAAGGCAAAGTATAGGCGACAGTTACCAGGGTGTCACTGCAACCACTCTTCTCACTTTTTTATCATCCCCATTTTAAATCAACATTTACACAAACAATGTATACAACAGCCCACAGGAGGAAAATGGCAGGTACAGAGTACATAAGCAAGGGATAAAATTACCTTTATACAAAAATATATGTCAAGAAGTGGGTTTTTTCTTGACATTTGCTGAATTCGACAAAGAAATCTGTGATTGTGTCATGAGCTCAGCGTTTCCTGATAACGTTGTTGAACATACAAGTTGCTAAGCAATAAATAGATTTTGGAGGGCTTCATGTCTTTTGTGTGTAATAACCCGTGTTTTGTTGTTGCTGTTTTCAGGTCCCATATAGAACAGCTGTTAGCTGGTGAGGGTTAGGGCTTAGCGGTCCTTGTATTATGCTGGTTGATTGAAGACTTGCTTTTAGAGAATCGAGGTCAATGTAAAAAGCACATCATTTTTTTTTTTACAAACACCAAAAACTATTGAGTGTAACACTGGAATCAGGCCCGGCTCAGATAGTTTTAACTGAACTACTTGTCTCCCTGTTGCTCTAAATTAACTGGAAACACGGAACGGATTTATAGATATTTATAAATATATACACATATAGACAAAATATAGCTTTATGGTATATAAAGCATTTTCCGTAGCTATTCATTCTATCTAAGTAATCATTTCTGTATCAGTCCAGAGGACCCTTCTCTGTCCATTCCCTGCAGGAGTGAGCGAGCTTGCACATCTGCGTATGGCTTTAACGTACAGTATACACCTGGGGTCTTGAATCACATTAACCTGATCAAGCAGAGAATAGGAGACATCAGACAAGTGAGCAGGTGTACTTCTAAAATGTTGGACAAACTTGTTTGCAAATAAATGAATTATCAAAATGCATGTGGTTATTTTTCTGAAATGTTTGATTTGACCTACTCATGTTCCAGAGAATTCAATTTCCAGATAATTACTTTTACTAGTGCTTAAATTGGTATCATTTGAACAATGAGCCAATTCATTTGTTTTTTGACAATTACAATTCGTGTCAATAAAAATACTGTTCAGACAGAATTGGTCTAAACACAAATCTTCTCCTTCCCCTAAATAGTTTAAAATATGACCTAATGAAAATGCATTCACCTCACCTAAATACACGAGCTAGATTTGAAGGACGTGTCAATCAATCCTGCTGAGGTTATTGTTATTCATTCAATCTTTCTGCGAGCAAACACGTTGAGGTTTTGACTGACCAAAGACAAAAATGAACATTGATAATGTCATGAAAAAGTGCCATTTCTGGTTAAATACTTGTACAAAATTCAAGTAATGTTGCAGTGCTGCATCTCTTCCACTAGGGGGAAGTCACAGCTCTCCCATAGTCACCAAATTCTCTATTCTCGCTGGTCAAACCCTCTATCTATCGCAAAGCAAATGTTCTATTATATTTCTCTGTGGCTCTCCCTAGTCTGCTATCATAATGTGGACTGCCAAACTCGCTCCTGGATCTCTGATAAAGTTGATTGAAATCCAAAGCAGTCTGCTGTCCTACAGGACAGGGTTTAACCACCCCTTTATAATAACAACGAAACCACTCCATGGACAATCTTTGGAGAAGAAAAACACTAGATGCATAGTTATGCAGCAGCTGCAGCATAGAAAGAAAAAAAGCGCAATATGGGCATATAGCAGATTTATACATAACGTTACATATTTAACATTTCAATTTGACTTAAATGAAACTGTGTTGTCCACAGAAGTGCAGGCTATGGATCCCTCTGAGGGTGAGGGGAGGCTGGGCAGCAGAGCAGTCAACAGTCTCTGTCTCTTCACCAGGCCCACATCCTCCAGTCAGAGTGGATGGATGGATGGCCTGGGCCTCAGCCTGATCTGGCTGCCCCAGAGGTGAGCTTGCAATGGAGCAGCATGAGCTCCACAATACTGAGGTTAAGTGCCAAGCAATAAGAGTACATCGAGCCATAAACATGACTGTATTGAAGCAGGGCTGGGGTGAAAACAGGTCATTTCAAATTGTTTTGCAAATTAATAATTAAACATATACCATCAAAACTGTGTGTGTGGTTGTAATGTCCAGTACAGGTCAAAAACCTTCTAAAGCTAGGTTACACTGTGAGGAACAGCAGGCTTGGTTGCTGTGTGAAGGTCAATAATTTTGTGTTGAAATTCACAGAAGAGTGGAACAAAAGGTCTCAGAGGTGGAGGGAGACATGACAAAGACATGGCATCACTTTAAAAAGCACTTAGTTCAGATCAGCGGACACTATTTCCTTACAGTACAGTTCAGTCAAATAATCTGTCTATTTCTTCTTCATTTTGTGGTGACCTTAACTCAGACAGGAAACAGGACAAATAATTGTAGTACGAGAACATATATCTGTTTGCTTTCCTTCCTGTGGCAACCTTCCAGAGCACACAGTAATGACATGTAGTATAGGGCCTATGTCAGGGTGACTCCAGATACACACTGTGCCTAACGTCAGTCCAGTACACCAGAATGAGTAGTTCCAGAGAGAAGCTTCTCTGTGCAGACAGTCACGCCACATGGAGGTCATCCAGCTCTGGTCCTAAGAGGCCACACTGCAGGCTTTCACTCCAATCAGTCTATATGAGCTATATGAGTCTCTGAACACTGGACCGATGTAGCGATGTAGCGTCTCTCCTCTCATGTTCACACAGTGCTAATAGAATAAGGAGATGTGGAGAAACGGCTGAGTTTGGGTTCAGAGACCTGAGTGGAGCACCGATCGTCTACATGTTCTCACCTCTGAGTCCTTTTCTACAATACACCTCAAAACAGACCCAACCGGACCAGTCCGGACTGTATCGGACAAGACTTGACCGGATTGGACCAGACAAGACCGGTCCTGGCTCCTCCCCTCTGCACACAGAACATTAAGTTAGTTCGAAAAGTGAGACGGCTCCAATCAGAGCCAGGGACAGTCCATGCAGCCCCACCTCTTTTCAACAAGTCCAAAACACGATTGTCCCAATTACTACGCTGCTGTGCATCCAATGACGGCACTGTTAGAGATACACCTGCAGACAGCTACATGTTACACCTGGTCTACTCTGCTGTTGTTTCACCTTACAAAACAATGGCTCAAACACTTATTTTCTCCTCGGTCCGTTTCATCTCCAGTCCATCGTTGTCTCTCATGAGTTATATATATATTTATATTTATATATTTGTACAATATATAAAACAGACCCATATACATTGAACTTGTTTTTTGAAACACATCAAAGAGGGTAGAAAGGGAGGAGACACGTCAGTCTCTCAAGGGGGAATGGTTTGCAGGACCACTCTCGCTGTCCAGCGGGTTAGGGGTGGAGGGGGCGGGGGGAACACGGGTGACGCACCGCCTGCAGTTATGTCATTTGGTGGGGCGCCTCTAGCATCTCCATGAGGAAGGTGTCAATGGGCGTGTCCCCGATGAGCTTGAAAAAGAACAGGTGCTCCAGACACTTCAGACCAATGGAGCGCAGGGCTGGTAACCGCAGCAACAGCTTGGCAAACCTAACCCAATCAAAGACACAAAGCAGTGATTAGTGAGACAGGAAATAAGACATGGATTTAGAGAAGATGTCTCAAATGTTGATGTACAGTAAGTCATGACAGAGTTGCCCATGACACAATTGTACATGTACAATACATACATAAAGCACTTTCTGCCAAACACACTGACAGATGAGTGGAGGAAGAGCGAGAAAAGAGAGATATAAAGAAAGAGAGGGAGGTATGTGTATTCGTACCTGCCAGGCTGATCTGGGTATTTCTGTTTGCAGTAGGCCTCCAGAGAGGCATAGACCTTCTCTCTCAAAGCCTCCACCTCGCCTGGGTTAGACAAGCCTTTAGAGTCTGAGTAGAGACACACACAGACACGCACTGCATCAGACAACTAGGGACAGCAGTCACAGGATACCAGGTACGAATTTATGTACAGCCTGGCTGCCCCTGAAGGCTAGGACCTGCATGCTGTCATCAGAATGCTTTAAGACAAATAAAATCAAATGACATGTGAGCTGCCCTGCTGGTCTGGGTCTCCTAGACAGTGCCTTCAGAAAGAATTCACACCCCTTAACTTTTTCCACATTATGTTGTGTTACAAAGTGGGATTAAAATGGATTTAATTGTCATGTTTTGGTCAACAATCTACAAAAAATACTCTGTAATGAAAATATTCTAACATTTGATCAAATAAAATTTGAAAAATAAAACATATATCTTGATTAGATAAGTATTCACACCCCTGTCAATACATATTAGAATCACCTTTGACAGACATTACAGCTGGGAGTATCTGAGAGTTTTGCACACCTTGATAGTACAATATTTTCCCATTATTATTTTGTTCAATTCTTCAAGCTCTCTCAAGTTTTTTGCTGATCAATGCTCAACACACATTTTCAAGTCTTGTCATAGATATTTAAGCTGATTTGAAGATGCACTCTCAAACTTTTGTATAATTTTAGCCAGTAGTTTTGAAAGTGATGCTCATGAGCCAAAAGTGGTCCCCGTTTTTTGTGTACTACGTCATTAAATTGTGTACTACGTCATCTTAATTTTGAAAATATTTGTATGATATGTTGCAAATCCAATTCGTAATATATGTTACGACATTGTTGTGCTTAAGATCGTGGAGTGCATCTTAAAACCTCTTAAGGATCCGCCCCTTTTTGTCCATTTTCACCTAAAATGACATACCCAAGCAAGGATATGCATATACTTGATACCATTTGAAAGGAAACACTTTGAAGTTTGTGAAAATGGGAAATGGATGCACGAGAATATAACACATTAGATCTGGTAAAAGATAACACAAAGAAAAAAACATGTGTTTTTTTAACCATCATCTTTAAATGCAAGAGAAAGGCCATAATGTATTATTGCAGCCCAGGCGCAATTTAGATGTTGGCCACTAGATGGCAGCAGTCTATGTGCAAAGTTTTAGACTGATCCAATGAACCATTGTATTTCTGTTCAAAATGTTGTATTGAGACTGGCGAAATGTGCCTAATTGGTTTATTAATAACTTTTCAAGTTCATAACTGTGCACTCTCCTCAAACAATAGCATGGTATTATTTCACTGTAATAGCTACTGTAAATTGGACAGAGCAGTTAGATTAACAAGAATTTAAGCTTTCTGCCAATATCAGATATGTCTATGTCCTGGGAAATGTTGTTGTTACTTACAACCTCATGCTAATTGCATTAGCCTACGTTAGCTCAACCGTCCCGTGGGGGACCCACTGATCCTGTAGATTCAAAACTGTAATTAGGCCACTCAGGAACATTCAATGCCGTCTTGGTATGCAACTCCAGTGTATATTTGGCCTGTGTTTTAGGTTATTATCCTGCTGAAAGGTGAATTTGTCACCCAGTGTCTGTTGGAAAGCAGACTGAACCAAGTTTTCGTGTAGGATTTTGCCTGTGCTTAGCGCTATTCAGTTATTCAGTCTTTTTATCCTAAAAACTCCCTAGTCCTTGGCGATGACAAGCATACCCATAACATGATGCAGCCACCACCATGCTTGAAAATATGAAGAGCGGTAGTCAGTGACGTGTTGTGTTGGATTTGCTTCAAACATAATGCTTTGTATTCAGGACAAAAAGTTAATGTCTGTGGCACATTTATTGCAGTGCTTACTTTAGTGCTTTTTACAAACAGGATGCATGTTTTGGAAAATGTGTATTCTGTACACGCTTCCTTCTTTTCACTCTGTCATTTATGTTAGTATTGTGGTGTAAATACAATTTTGTTGATCTAGCCTCAGTTTTCTGATATCACAGCCATTAAATTCTGTTTTAAAGTCACCTTGGCCTCATGGTGAAATCCAACTCCTGCAACTGAGTTAGTATCTTTGTAGTGACTGGGTGTATTGATGCACCAGCCACAGTGTAAATAGTAAATTCACCATGCTCAAAGGGATATTCAGTGTCTGCTTTTTTAAAAACAAAATCTGTGAACTTTTTTGCAAACCTTCCATTGGAAAACCTCCCTGATCTTTGAGGTTGAATCTGTGCTTAAAATTCACTACTTGACCGAGGGACCTTACAGATAATTGTATGTGTGGGGTACAGCGATGGGGTAATCATAAAAAAATTATGTGAACCACTATTACTGCACACAGAATGAGTCCATGTGATTTGTTAAGCACATTTTTACGTTTTAAATTATTTAGGCTTGCCATAACAAAGGGGTTGAATACGTATCGACTCAAGACATTTCAGCTTTTCATATTTAATTCATTTGTAAAAGATTCTAAAAACAAAACACCACTTTGACATGATAGAGTATTGGGTGTAGATTAGTGACACAAGACTTGAATTTAATGCATTTTAAATTCAGGCTGTAACACAAAACATTTGTAAAAAGCCAAGGGGTGTGAATACTTTCTGAAGGCACTGTACATATGCATGGTAATTCTCCCCAAAACACAGGCTGGATGAAGCAACACATGAACAGTTGAAGTCGGAAGTTTACATAGACCTTAGCCAAATACATTTAAACTCAGTTTTTCACAATCCCTGACATTTAATCCTCGTAAAAATTCCCTGTCTTAGGTCAGTTAGGATCACCACTTTATTTTAAGAACGTGAAATGTCAGAATAATAGTAGAGAGAATGATTTCATCTATTATTTCTTTCATCACATTCTCAGTGGGTCAGAAGTTTACACACACTCAATTAGTATTTGGTAGCATTGCCTTTAAATTGTTTAACATGGGTCAAACGTTGCGGGTAGCCTTCCACAAGCTTCCCACAATATGTTGGGTGAATTTTGTCCCATTCCTCCTGACAGAGCTGGTGTAACTGAGTCAGGTTTGTAGGCCTCCTTGCACACACATGCTTTTTCAGTTCTGCCCACAACATTTCTATAGGATTAAGGTCAAGGGTTTGTGATGGCCACTCCAATACCTTGACTTTGTTGTCCTTAAGCCATTTAGCCACAACTTTGGAAGTATGCTTGGGGTCATTGTCCATTTGGAAGACCCATTTGCGACAAAGCTTTAACTTCCTGACTGATGTCTTGAGATGTTGCTTCAATATATGCACATAATTTTCCTTCATCATAATGCCATCTATTTTGTGAAGTGCACCAGTCCCTCCTGCAGCAAAGCACCCCCACAACATGACGCTGCCACCCCCGTGCTTCACGGTTGGGATGGTGTTCTTCGGCTTGCAAGCCTCCCCCTTTTTCCTCCAAACATAACGATGATCATTATGGCCAAACAGTTCAGTTTCAGTTTCACCAGACCAGAGGACATTTCTCCAAAAGGTACGATCTTTGTCCCCATGTGCAGTTGCAAATCGTATCGTTTTTTATGGCGGTTTTGGAGCAGTGACTTCTTCCTTGCTGAGCGGCCTTTTGGGTTATGTTGCTATGGGACTCGTTTTACTGTGGATATAGATACTTTTATACCCGTTTCCTCCAGCATATTCACAAGGTCCTTTGCTCTTGTTCTGGGATTGATTTGCCTATTTCACACCAAAGTGCATTCAGCTCTAGGAGACAGAACGCGTCTCCTTCCTGAGCGGTATAACGGCTGCGTGGTCCCATGGTGTTTATACTTGCGTACTATTGTTTGTACAGATGAACGTGGTACCTTCAGGCGTTTGGAAATTGCTCCCAAAGATGAACCAGACTTGTGGAGGTCTACAATTATTGTTCTGAGGTCTTGGCTGATTTCTTTTGATTTTCCCATAATGTCAAGCAAAGAGGCACTGAGTTTGAAGGTAGGCCTTGAAATACATCCACAGGTACACCTCCAATTGACAAAAAAATATGTCAATTAGCCTATCAGAAGCTTCTAAAGCCATGACATAATTTTCTGGAAATTTTCCAAGCTGTTTAAAGGCACAGTCAACTTAGTGTATGTTAACTTCTGACCCACTGGAATTGTGATACAGTGAATTATAAGTGAAATAATCTGTCTGTAAACAATTGTTGGAAAAATTACTTGTGGCATGCACAAAGTAGATGTCCTAATCGACTTACCAAAACTAGTTTGTTAACAAGAAATTTGTGGGGTGGTTGAAAAACGAGTTTTAATAACTCCAACCTAAGTGTATGTAAACTTCAACAGTAGGCTACACTTCTGATTCAACATTTATTGCAACACATTTCTGGGTCTGATTGGTTACCACTGAGCAAGTGAAAAGGCCTGAATACAGCAATATTCTCATCTCAGTGTGGGAAAGGACTCAGCCTCTCTGAATCCCAGCATTCCCTCTGTTAGGCCATCTCCGTGAGCTGCTACTAATTAGGGCAAAGTAGACTGTGATCTGTTCCAGAGCCAGGTCCGTAGCAGAGTGACTCTGGAGTACAGAGGAGTAGTCTGTCCTGGGAGAATGAGGCCCGCCGGAGCCCCTGTGGGCCGGTGGCACGCTCCCACACTGCTCTTTGTCTCCGAGGCCATGGCACAGACTCATTAAAGACAGGGAGCGCGTCTGGTGCCAGCGGGGCAGGGCTGGCACGGGCACTCAGCATGGTAATGAAGATAACCCTGGCCTGTACCATAGAGCAGAGGGCTAGCAGAGGGCTTTAGCAGAGGGCACTGTGGGCTCTTTCGTGGTTGGGAGAAACCACGGCAGGAACAAGTGTCTGGTGGGGTGGTGGTGTGTGTGTGTGTGTGTGTAGGCTTCACATGTACGCAAGTTCACCGGTATCACAGGCAGTCGTTGTTTGTGAGGTCAGAGTAGTGGGAACAGAGGACTTTATTGTATTTATATAATCTAAATAGAAGGTTCTGGATTAAAGGGGTGTTAGGAGTGTGTGATACCTGGGTTGAAGAGGACGATAGCCCGAAGGCAACCCAGCTCTGTCTTGTCCATCTGCATGTCTCTCATCTTGGATACCAGTTCTGTGAGCACTCTGGATGGAGAGAGGGAGACACATAGACAGGCTCTTAGAGATCTGACCATCAGCCAGCAACACCTCCGTAGGTCAGCCTTCATTACACCCTCCTTTGTCGACAGGTGTAACTCAATGGAAGCTGTGCTGACACACAGAGAATGTTCAACCAGCGGAAAATCGTACAGCCCTGCCTACACCACGTAATTCAAGCTGCTTTAGAACATGGCTGAGAAAAGGACATTCATGAACGACGTAGCACAAACACAATCACAGACTAACGTGTGACATCACAAGGGCAGGGCGGCGTTTGGTTTCGGGAGTGTTACGCGACTGCTCAAACTACTCACCCCTCTGACTCCGTCACGCCCGCTCTCCATCTCTCCGCCTCCCTCTGTCTCTCTCTCTCCACTTCTCACTGTCTCTCTCTCCACCTCCCTCTGCCTCTCTCTCTCCACCTCCCTCTGTCTCTGTCTCTCTCCACCTCCCTCTATCTCTCCCTCTCTCTCCACCTCCCTCTCTCTCTCTCTCTCTCCACCTCCCTATCTCTCTCTCTCTCTCCACATCCCTCTGTCTCTCTCTCGCTCTCCACCTGCCTCTGTCTCTCTCTCTCGCTCTCCACCTCCCTCTGTCTCTCTCTCTCTGAGACGAAAGTCTATTTCAGCTCATCCTAATTTAATTTGCCCGTTGGAACAATGAGGGTAAAAAAAGACTTGAGTGCTTAAGTTAACCACCCTCTTCAGAGAGGAGGATATAGAGCTACATTATCAGTCATCTTAATGCAGAGATGTAATCCATCCTTTGGAAGTAGTGAACTGGCAGTATGCTAATCACTGAGCACAGACTCCCAGCTGGGGATAGAGGGAGAGAGAGATGGAGAAAGAGGGGGAGAGAGAGAAGAGAGAGAGGGAAAGAGAGAAAGACGAGAGAAGGAGAGCGGAAGGAGAGATAAGTGGGAAAGAGAGAGAGAAAAGAGAGAGTGAGAGAGCGAAGAGAGAGAGAGCGAGCGGACAGGGAGAGAGCTGTTGCCCTCAAAATAAAACTTCAGTTAGCGACTCAGCATGCCAGGGGCCACAGGGTTTAGAGTTTACAATACTGACTATCTGTTGGATTGATCTCACACTGGATGGCTTGATCAACGTCTGTGTACACTGAGAATTAATACTTGATACTGTTCTTTTGTATTCATCTGTCAATAAAAATGTGACTGAAAAATGAACGATGCCACAATAGGCATCAAATGTGATTAATGGAAAAGGTCAATATCGGCTTCGGAATCGTCACAGCCTGCCGTGGGATTGCATGTCAAAAGAGTGTGATTTCATCAGGAATGCACATAAATTGATTTCTTCAGAAACTCTGACTGAGGTCTCCATCTCCATTTTCACTGTTACAGGTCAGGGCCTACCCTAATCGTGGAATCTTAGTAATAAAGAATCACATAGCAACCAACAGAAATGTATTTCACAAAGCTGATTGTATCAAGGCAGTGCCAACAGGGTGATGATGACTACCTGTCAAAGATGGCTCCCACTCCAGCACTGTGGGCGCTGTTACGATGGACGTGGAGACCTGTTGCCAGGAGGATCCCATCTTTCACCGCTATCGAACGGTGCGAGAAGGATGCGATGAGGAGCTCGTTCCACCCTGAGGGAAGAGAGAGAAGAGAGGGAAGAATAAGGAGAGATAAAGAGTGAAAACCTATTACAAAGTTCATGTCATATTCAACATTCAAAGTTGACAATTGTGTTGACAATTGAGCTGACAACAAGGCAAGGGAATTCCAATGAATCAATCTAGGCTGAATAGTCAAACCAGAAAGCTCTTTCATGCATAGGCTCTGGGTTATTAGCAACCTATCTCAGATGTGCTTTCCAGAGAGATAAGTGTTTAACAGGGTGAACTGCGCCTGCCATCCCAATAAAAGGTGACACACTTGATATGCCAAGCGAGGGTAAGACACAGAGAGCTCTGTGCCGTTTGAGTGACAGGGCTCCTTTAACTGTTCTGTCTAGCAAAACTCCACACTTCTCCCCAGAGTTGAGTTGGGAATGAGAGGGGCTGGGATGCTTTCATCTGAGAGACAGCAGAACTAAACTGGTTATTTATAGAAGACCTGAGCTGAGCACTGAGAAGAGGAGACAGGGCCCTCTCAGCTAGCTTCAGAACAGCTTTTTCTGAGAAGGTCTCTCTCTCAAATGTTATTTGTCACATGTTTTGTAAACAACAGGTGTAGACTAACAGTGAAATGCTTACTTACTGGCCCTTCCCAACAATGCAGAGAGAAAGAAAATAGATAAATAATTGAAAAGTAAAACACGCAATAATAAAAGTAGTAATAGATACACAATGAGTAATGTAAAGTAAAGTTATATATACAAGGGGTACCAGTACCAAGTCAATGTGCAGGAGTACGAGGTAATTGAGGTACAGTTGAAGTCGGAAGTTTACATACACTTAGGTTGGAGTCATTAAAACTCGTTTTTCAACCAGTCCACAAATTTCTTGTTATCAAACTATAGTTTTGGCAAGTCGGTTAGCACATCTACTTTGTGCATGACACAAGTAATTTTTCCAACAATTGTTTACAGATTATTTTACTTATAATTCACTGTATCACAATTCCAGTGGGTCAGAAGTTTACATCCACTAAGTTGACTGTGCCTTTAAACAGCTTGGAAAATTCCAGAAAATTATGTCATGGCTTTAGAAGCTTCTGATAGGCGAATTTACATAATTTTAGTCAATTGGAGGTGTACCTGTCGATGTATTTCAAGCCCTACCTTCAAACTCAGTGCCTCTTTGCTTGACACCATGGGAAAATCAAAAGAAATCAGCCAAGACCTTAAGATGCTGGAGGAAACAGGTACAAAAGTATCTATATCCACAGTAAAACGAGTCCTATAGCAACATAACCCGAAAGGCCGCTCAGCAAGGAAGAAGCCACTGCTCCAAAACCGCCATAAAAAGGCCAGACTACGGTTTACAACTGCACATGGGGACAAAGATCGTACTTTTTGGAGAAATGTCCTCAGGTCTGATGAAACAAAAATAGAACTGTTTAGCCATAATGACCATCGTTATGTTTGGAGGAAAAATGGGGAGGCTTGCAAGCCGAAGAACACCATCCCAACCGTGAAGCACGGGGGTGGCAGCATCATGTTGTGGGGGTGCTTTGCTGCAGGAGGGACTGGTGCACTTCACAAAATAGATGGCATCATGAGGCAGGAAAATTGTGTGGATATATTGAAGCAACATCTCAAGACATCAGTCAGGAAGTTAAAGCTTGGTCGCAAATGGGTCTTCCAAATGGACAATAACCCAAAGCATACTTCCAAAGTTGTGGCTAAATCGCTTCTGGATAACAAAGTCAAGGTATTGGAGTGGCCATCACAAAACCTTGACCTCAATCCCATAGAAAATATAGTTATGTACTGGGCCGTACGCACTACCCTCTGTAGCATCTTGCGGTCGGATGCCAACCAGTTGCCATACCAAGCGGTGATGCAGTCAGTCAACATGCTTTCAGTTGTGCAGCTGTAGAATATTTTGATGATCTGAGGGCCCAAGCCAAAACTTTTCAGACTCCTGAGTGGGAAAAAGTGTTGTCGTGCTCTCTTCATGAATGTGTTGGTATGTTTGGACCATGCTAGATCCTTAATGATGTGGACACCGAGGAACTTGAAGCTCTCAACCCGCTCCACTATAGCCCCGTTGATCTGAATGGGGGCATGTGCTTGGCCCTCCGTTTCCTTTGAACAGGAAGTACAGGAGGGGACTAAGCACACACCCCTGAAGAGCCCCAGTGTTTTGGGTCAGAGTGGTGGAGGTGTTGTTGCCTACCCTCACCACGTGGGGGTGTCCCGTCAGGAAGTCCAGGATCCAGTTGCAGAGGGAGGTGTGCAGTCCCAGGGTCCTTCACTTAGTGATAAGCTTGGAGGACACTATGAATGCTGAGTAGTCAATGAACAGCATTCTCATGTAGGCGTTCCTTTTGTCCAGGTGGGAGAGGGCAGTGTGGAGTGTTACACCATTCTCTCCATCACTATGGGTACCCAGAAGGAGAACGTTTAGAGGGGGTAGGATAGGGTTAGAGAGCTGGATGGGCTTCCTTAGAGTGAGTTTGGAAGTGAACTGTGTAATTTGAAGCGACAAGCAATCAGCAAGGGTAACATATAGGGAAAACACTGAAGACTTCCTCAAAAATGATGACATAAAGAATATGGCAGAGGATTCGTCAGTCTAATAGCCTACAAATAGCCTACAAAGCCCATAATGCTGCAGTGGGCTACCTATGGGGGATGCTGATGTGGTCTCATGGTCGTGTTGAACTGACCTGCTCGTAGGAGGATGACCTGGTCATCCAGGGGCAACTCAGAGAAGTGGGGGATCCTCTTGGCCCACTCCACCAGCGTGAAGAGCTGCTTGTCGGCTGCTTGGCAGATGTTAGTCACTGGGTCGTTGGGCTGTTGAAAGACACATGGGAAGGCTTGCTGTCAAAAATACAGTCAGCACAGAAAGACTGAAAGATACATTGTGACGTGTGTGTGGTTGTGTGTGTAATCGTACTTATGCACTCTGTATGTGCATGTGCATGTGCGTGCTTGCTAAGTGTATGTTTTGGTGTGGCAGCTGAGCTTCATGTGGAGCTGTGCTCTCCAGTAGATAGAGCGTTCCAGTCACAGCAGTGCACCACCAAGTTTTAGAGGAGCACCGGCCTGCTCCGCTCGCTGCTCCTCTGAGCCAAGACCCCGCACACACGCACGCACGCACGCACTCACAAACACACATACACATAAACACACACACACACACACACACACACACACACACACACACACACACACACACACACACACACACACACACACACACACACACACACACACACACACACACACACACACACACACACACACACACACACACACACACACACACACACACACACACACACACACCCTAGCCAAGTGAATGATCTCCTCTGAGGAGCGAGCAGGAAGGGAAAAAAAAAAGTGATTCTGTCCCAGCCCGAGGAGGAAATAACTGCAGAGAATCAGCAGTAACAAATGACTCTCTCCAAGCAGGCAGTTCCTTCAGGACACTTCTACCGACAGAAGACTATTTCGAGTGTTCAGACAGAGAGCCAAAAGAGCTCGACCTGACACACAGTTAAGGAACAAGTGTTTGGGCGTTCAAGTGTCAATTCATTTCATGAGTGAGTGTGAGAGAATGGGTCTTAAGAAATAGTATTCTCACTCACCACTACACCGGGGTTATATTCCTGATCTCAGACAGAGTAAAGTCTGGATGAAAAAGGTAAAAATGTACAGTATACTGTCTAAGGCTGACAAGGTGGCCTCTCATGTTCAAGAGAGAGGAGAATTGACAGTGTTTATGCTTTGAGTTAACATGAAAAAGAGAACTGAAGAGAGAGGAGGGAGGTTAAAGCTGAGAGAAGGAGAGAGAGAGAGAGAGAGAGAGAGACAGAGAGAGAGAGACAGAGAGAGCGAGAGAGAGAGAGGGAGATTGTAGGATGGAAATGTGGATGTGAATGGACAAAGACAAAGAAACCTCAAGTGTCAGAAGCCATCAAACTGAAGGCCTCACTTAACCTGGGAGGAAAAACCATGGGCAGTGAAGAGGACAATAACTAATGTATACATACCAGTGACGTGCAGTCAGGGTAGGTATGGTACGCAGTGCTTACCCTGTGATAATCTCATTTTAAAAAGCTGTTATGAAAAGCCACATTTAAATTACAATTACATTTTTTTTTTAATCGCAAATGATTCTGTTGATTTTTATGCACAAAATGTGCCAAAACTGCATCAAGACCTCAGGAAAGGTGCCAGGATATCCCTTCCTTCCTTTCCATCCATTCAAATTGTTGGCGCGCACAGCCATTCCTTACTCCAGTCACTGTTAATGGACAGGGTCAGCATAGGCGTCACTGCTTTGCCTAGCTTGAAGTAGCTTCATTTGTTGCATTGAGACTATTTCATATTTTTGCTTACGTATTGCCTAAACATGTTGTGTGGGTATTAATTAACCTGGGGTGAGCTCAGATTAGCTAGCAAAAACAACCTGACAAATAGACACTATACTGCACCTCAAACAATTTTCCAAGTTGGAATAATGAAATGTTCCACTCTTCGAACCCTCCAAATGGCGCATCAACTATAACGAAAGTTTAGAGCAGACAGAGGCAGCATAAAGTAGACAACAACTTTATTCATGGACAGGCAAGGCAACCACCATCTCCCTCACTGCTAAATGTCGGGCAGGCAAACAGTGAGTACTGGATTGTCTACTTGTCTGAAAATGAATTACTAATTAATACTTTTTACTCAGACTTTTACACATCTTGGACATTTACTTGAGTTCTACAAGATGGATGTGACTAACTACAATGATTCTACGTGCTTGAACCAAATGGATGGAGCTGCCTACCTGTGTGCTTTGTGGGATAACTGTGCTACCAGCTACTGTTTCTGTGTGAAAATGGAACTGAAGGATGCCTTGGGGACAGTGGGCCTGCTGTGTGCATACAGAATAAAATAATGGACATGAGGTTTTGGTGTGACTTCTACAATGCTGTCACAGAGAGGTTCACTGGCCTGAAGGACAGACAAATGGACTTCATTACAAGTAAAGAACGGCCTAAATGCATTTCCCTTTGCAATTTAGGCTACTGTTGAATGAACATGATATTACATTTATCAAGCTAGAATTTCATTTTGCCGAGGCAATTTTTGGACGTTTTCGACTGCATTTTTCAGTCATTTCGATTGTTTCTATTTTAGTAATTTAGCAGACACTCTTATCCACACAACTTACACTAGTGAGTGGATACATCTTCATACTGGTCCCCTGTGGGAATCAAACACACAACCCTGGCGTTGCAAGCACAATGCTCTACCAATTGAGCCACATGAGATAGTTGATATGGACATTTTTTTAAAACCTTATTTAATTTTATAAGTGTGTGTGTCTGTGTGTGTTTGCACGTGCCACATACAGTGCATTGCTAGAATTGTCATTTGGTACATTGGTATTTACATTTGGTGAACATTCTTGTCAATTTTATTTAATGACTTACAGTGCCTTCAGAAAGTATTCACACCCCTTGACACTCCAAATTGAGCTCAGGTGCATCCAATTTCTTTTGATCATCCTTGAGATGTCACTACAACTTGATTGGAGTCCACCTGTGGCCAACTAAATTGGACATGAAACACACATGTCTATAAAGGTTCAACAGGGGATGGGTATAAAACCATTTATAGAGTGTTGAAAGTTTCGAAGAGCAAAGTCGTCTCCATCATTGTGAAATTAAATATATTGAACTGGCCAGACTCTGCCTAGAGCTGGCCGTCCTACCAACCTTGATCAGGGAGGTGACCAAGGACCCAAATGACCACTCTGACAGAACTACAGAGTTCCTTGGCTGAGATGGGAGAACCTGCCAGAAGGACAGCAGCACTTCACCATTTTGGGCTTTATGGGAGAGTGGCCGGACGGAAGCCACTCCCGAGAAAAAGGCACATGACAGCATGCCTGGAGTTTGCAAAAAGGCACAGGAAAGACTCAGAGCAAAAGGCAAAATATTATGTGGCCTGATGAAACAAAAATGTTTCTCTTTGGCCTGAATGCAAAGCGCTATGTCTGGAGAAAACCAGGCACAGTTCATCACCTTCTAACAACATCCATACCGTGAAGCATGTTGGTGGCAGCATCATGCTATGGGGATGCTTTTCAGCAGCAGGGACTGGGAGACTGGTAAGGATAGAGGAAACAATAAATGGAGCCAAATACAGGCAAATCCGTAATGAGAACCTGCTTCAGAGTACAAACGATCTTAGACTGGGGCGAAGATTTCCATTCCAACAGTACAATGACCCCAAGCATACAGCCAAAGCAATGCTAGAATGACTTCAGAACAAGAATGTTAGTTTAAGCTAGAGATATCCGTCTTTGCACTGGATGCTTCTCAATCCACCGCATCTGCCAATGTAACATTTACGCATCTGCGGTGAAAGGTGACAGAGCTAGAGCGGTGTTTGTCAGACCATGAGACATCTCAAAAAAACGGTCTTCTCACAAAATTGTCTGTAGCGTTCGAACGGTTTTTGCTCTACGACCCCCACAAGTGTATCGCGACTCGTCTGAAGTCAATACAGCCGATCTGCCAACTTTTGTTTGTAGCATCCGAACAGTTTACACACTAATATGACACCCCCATGTAAAGGTGAGAATCTCACGAACACATACATATCAGTTGTTTTGCTCTAGGACGCCCACAGGCCTCACAAGACTCGTCTAAATATCCCCCGGTACCAGTCGAAAACATTAATGAAAGTGTGCATGCTGTGTATGGAGACTGTTTAATGACAAAAATAAGGGGTTAACTACATGTTCTTTGGTATGACCTGCTGAAAACAATTCCATATAGCTTAGTAGAACTGATACAGGTATACACATGACAACTCAAAGCTGTAATCGCCACCAAAGGTGCTTCTACAGAGTATTGACTCAAGGGTGTGAATACTTATGCAAATTAGATATTTCTGTCTTTAAATTTCAATACATTAGTAAACATTTCTAAAAACGTGTTATCTCTTTTTCATTATGGAGTAATGTGTGTAGATGGGTGAGAATTTTTATTTATTTAATCCATTATGAATTCAGGCTGTAACACATGTTGGAATAAGTCAAATGTGGAATAAGTCAAGGGGTATGAATACTGTATGTTACTTTGGTTGTTGGAGCTATCTGTTGTATGGTGAACTTGGGCTTCATCAAGGTAAATTTGTGAGTAAATTTGTCTTTGATAATAGCCAGTGCCTACCCAGCCACGACCTCACTGCACGTCACTGATATACTGTATACAATATATACAGATGAAAGAACAAATTGGCATCAAATAACCACGTTTCCATACACAGTTTTTATGCGAGTAAAGCCATACAAAAAAATTATAATTATGACAGCTGTGACAGAAACAGAAATTTTCGGTACAATTTTATAAATGCAGACAGATAATTTGTTCGTTCGACATAGTGGGATCTTTTTGTGTTGCTAAAAATAATTATGCGAGAAATAGAGGTCGAAACATCATATCAAAGTAATCTTGGAGTCACGTGACGATATGGTGCGTGGTCCTCCCACTACGACTCGGGTAACCATGCAGTTTATTAGGCTAAGATGAAATAACTTATGATGAACTTCACAGGGTGGTGAAATTGCACAGTGGTCTTGATACTCCTTTCCACCTAATATTGAGGGTCTTATTCTGGTGACATGTTGATCGATGCTTGATTACCATTTGACAAATACAAATATTATCCATAATAATCTCATTATGTAGACTAGTACCTACCCGCACAGCCTTCCCGCACTATCTGCAAGCTGTTGCTTAGAGCGCACAGCCAAGACCAGAGTACATCTAGGCACATTTGCTATTTGTGATGGAAATGCAATGGAAACCCATTTTATTGGTACATGAAAACATAAGTGAAAAGGTACATTTTGTGTGCACTAAGTCATCACTCGCTGATTTTTATCTGCAACATGTCAGTATGGTGGAAACACACCACTGGTGGGAAAATGCGCATATTTTCTTTCATGTGGATTTTTGAATATTCGCACGAAACTCTGTCCCAAAGTGGATGGAACCCTAGCTAGTATTATCAATCACAAAAACATAATGTTAACTGGGGATGGATAAAATGTATATTATGATGCTCCGATTCTCAGTATGTCTGAGACAAATCTACAACAACAAAAGCCTTGTAAACTTTTCCCCAACTTCCCACTCTCCCCAAATCCCACAGATCGATGCTGAAAGCTCGGAGGATCCCAAAATGAAATACAGCTCTCTGGAGAAGATTAGTGTAAGATGAGGAAAACTCATTCCACCTCTCCTTCTTTCCAGTCGTCCTCTACTTCTAATGCTTAGACCGAAGACTACCCACACTTGAAATATGAAACAGTATGAAACAGTTAACAAGACACAAAGCCGGCACTGTTTTGAAAACTGACAGTAGATTTTCTTTGGGCAGAGAACAAAAGCATCTTATAAATATTTCACCATCTGATCTCCGTGGGAGACATTGTGGACGATGCGGCTCAGCGCGACAGTTTTTTGCCTGTATTTCTCCTTCTCCTCATAAACAAATCCGCTAATTCATTCCAAAAGGCAGCCGCAGCCCAAACAAACCAAAACAAAAGGGGCTGTATGTTGTGTCTCTGTCGAGGCCCCTCAAAAGAATACAACTCCCAGAGTTCTCGTGAAACACGGTGAAGGCTCATGAATGTTGCATGGCTCTCTTAGCCATGTTTACACTGACCTTGTTTCTCACTGTATACACCATGAAGATGAGAGGAAGGAACAGATCCCACACTCCTGCCATGATCACACATTAACTCACTGTCCTTACTGTAAGGTGACAGTCGTCAGGGGATGTTATGGGGAGTCACAGTGGAAGAGATCACAATGCCTTCTGAGGTCTGGGACAATGATAATGACATGAACCTAGGAGTTCGCTATTCTGTGCATGTGTGAAACAAGCCGTGAGGGACCACCGTGTCTGTGAGAGAAACTATTTTACATTTCTTCTCTGTGAACATCCTTCACTCTGGAGGATAGGGGGCCAGCTGATCGCTTTCTGAAAACGTGTCGAGCAGGGGGAGGAGAGAGGGAGAGGCGAAACCCTCCCCTGAGGGAGAGATGTAGAGAGAGATTGAGAGCGTTTGGGCTTACGAGAGTCGCTTTGAGGACACCTCTTAATGCCTGCCACAAACAAGAGTGTATTTTTTCCCCCAGACTGAATTAAAGGCTTTGGTTTGCATTATTCACAGTGGATAGCCTCTCCTCTCACAGAAATGCCTGGCTTGCATACTGTCCTATGCATTTTTTATAACTTGTGGAGACGAGAGACTGACTTTTAAAAGTTTCATATTCTGCTTAAACTACAGTTGCGTGACAACAAAGAGGAATGTGGTAGTCAATAGATGATCCATAATCCAAATTCCCAACTAAATTGTGTAAAGTCCTCATAATTGGCTCTTAGAGTTGTAGAAGAGTATATTGCGACATCAACCAAGTACCCTCTAAATAACGTTAGCACGCCTATCTGTTTGTCTCTCTCTCTCCTGTGTCTGTCCAAAGACAGAGACTAAGAATTATACAAGTTGACAGATTCAAGCACCGCAAGGTTGGAAAACACACACAAGACAAAATGAGAGAAAGGGATAGAGAATGAGAGAGGGATATATATAGAGAGAGAGACAGACAGTGGAAAAACTCCACGGCATGGCAAAATGATAGAGTGTTACCCCCCCAACCCCCTCCCTCCTTGAAGAGAAGGCCCTGGCTTGTCTGACTGGAGGCATGTTACTAACGCCTGTTTAACTCCTGTTCTAGGTCACCATGAGATAAACAGACTTTATTCAGCTTGGTCAAACCCCAACCATTAGACAGTGGCGGTGCCCATTCATGGTGTGCACTCAGGGGCCCCGACCCTGGGACTCATTAACACATGGGGCAGTGCCTCCTAAAGGAGTGCCCACTGGAGGGGGCAGTCCCCGGACCAGAGGGGTTCCTAATCACCGAGACTGCCTGCCAAGGGGACACCGCACGTTCCAACACTGACTGTGCTGCTCTACCCTTGTTTAATCTAAAGTACCAGTCAAAAGTTTGGACACACCTAATCATTCCAGGGTTTTTCTTTATTTTACTATTTTCTACATTGTAGAGTAATAGTGTTGACATCAAAACTATGAAATAACACGTACTAACCAAAACATTTTCAACAAATCAAAAATATGTTATATTTGAGATTCTTCAAAGTAGCCACCCTTTGCCTTGATGACAGCTTTGCACACTCTTTGCACACATTCTCTCAACCAGCTTCATGAGGTAGTCATCTGGAATGGATTTCAATTAACAGGTGTGCCTTGTTAAAAGTTAATTTGTGGAATTTCTTTCCTTCTTAATGCGTTTGAGCAAATCACTTGTGTTGTGACAAGGTATGGGGGGTATGCAGAAGATAACACTATTTGGTAAAATACCAAGTCCATATTATGGCAAGAACAGCTCAAATAAGCAAAAAGAAACGACAGTCCATCATTACTTTAAGACATGAAGGTCAATCTATCCGGAATATTTCGAGAACTTTCAATGTTTCTTCAAGTGCAGTCGCAAAAACCACCAAGCGCTATGATGAAACTGGCTCTCATGAAGACCGCCACAGGAAAGGAAGACCCAGAGTTACCTCTGCTGCAGAGGATAAGTTCATTAGAGTTACCAGCCTCAGAAATTGCAGCCCAAATAAATGCTTCACAGAGTTCAAGTAACAGACACATCTCAACATCAACTGTTCAGAGGAGACTGTGTGAACCAGGCCTTCATCAATCAATCAATCAATTTTATTTTATATAGCCCTTCGTACATCAGATAATATCTCGAAGTGCTGTACAGAAACCCAGCCTAAAACCCCAAACAGCTAGAATGCAGGTGTAGAAGCACGGTGGCTAGGAAAAACTCCCTAGAAAGGCCAAAACCTAGGAAGAAACCTAGAGAGGAACCAGGCTATGAGGGGTGGCCAGTCCTCTTCTGGCTGTGCCGGGTGGAGATTATAACAGAACTATGCCAAGATGTTCAAAAATGTTCATAAGTGACAAGCATGGTCAAATAATAATCATGAATAATTTTCAGTTGGCTTTTCATAGCTGATCATTAAGAGTTGAAAAACAACAGGTCTGGGACAGGTGGCGGTTCCATAACCGCAGGCAGAACAGCTGAAATGGTTGAATTGCTGCAAAGAAATCACTACTAAAGGACACCAGTAAGAAGAAGAGACTTGATTGGGCCAAGAAACACGAGCAATGGACATTAGACCAGTGGAAATCTGTCCTTTTGTCTGATGAATCCAAATTTGAGATTTTTGGTTCCAACCGCTGTGTCTTTATAAGACGCAGAGTAGGTGAACGGATAATCTCTGCATGTGTGGTTCCCACCATGAAGCATGGAGGAGGCGGTGTGATAGTGTGGGGGTGTGTTGCTGTTGATACTGTCTGTGATTTACTTAGAATTCAAGGCACACTTAAACAGCATGGCATCCACAGCATTCTGCAGCGATACGCCATCCCATCTGGTTTGCGCATAGTGGGACTATTATTTTTCAACAGGACAATGACCCAACACACCTCAAGGCTGTGTAAAGGCTATTTGACCAAGAAGGAGAGTGAGGGAGTGCTGCATAAGATGACCTGACCTCCACAATCACCCGACCTCAACCTAATTGAGATGGTTTGGACCGCAGAGTGGTGCTCAGCATATGAGGGAACTCCTTTAAGACTGTTGGAAAAGCATTCCAGGTGAAGCTGGTTGAGAGAATGCCAAGAGTGTGCCATGCTGTCATCAAGGCAAAGGGTGGCTATTTGAAGAATCTCAAATGTAAAATATATTTTGATTTGGTTAACACTTTTTTGGTTACTACATGATTTCAAATGTGTTATTTCATAGTTTCGATGTCTTCACTATTATTCTACAATGTAGAAAAGAGTACAATTAAAGAAAAACCCTTGAATGAGTATGTGTGTCCAAACTCTTGACTGGTACTGTAATACCTAACTTTTCATATGATTTTGATGATCATTTTCAGAGTCAACTGAAAGATCAGTGGACGGGGAACTAAGTGGTCTCTCAGCAGTTGTCTATAGCTATGGCAATATAGATTAATTACAATGTCACATATTACCCAATCTACATGGCCTACTGAACAACAACTCCCCATTTCAATTATTACCTTAAATCATAGCAAGAAGTAAAGGAAAATCAAAAAATATGGATCCACTAGAAATGACTTGAATTATTAGAAAACTACCAAGACAACTGAAAACAATTCCTGCAAGATATTTATCTGTCTTTATCAAAGCTAGATTTCTAGAAAAGCTTTATTTCATCCTTCTCCTGCAGGGCGCAGACGTACAGCCACCACGGCAAGGCACAGCCCAGACAGACACACACACACAGTACTTTAGTGTGTCAGAGCTCCCATCCCCTCTCCTATCCCCTCCCTAATGTCAACGCGCATCACGTACATCTCCATCTTCCCTCTCATTTACTCACATAACAGCCTTCAGAGTTCTACCTTCACTTCACAGGACATTTCCCCCTAACCCCTCCCAGAGCAGATGAGTCCCAGAAGAAGCACTCTCTCTCTCTCTCTCTCTCTCTCTCTCTCTCTCTCTCTCTCTCCCTCCTTTCCTCTCCTGCACACTTGCTTTCTGTCTGTCGTTCCGGTATGATTCCTGAGAAAACCAAAGCTTGGTGGGATGCTGTCAGGAACAGCCTGGCTGTTGTATTATTCATGGTTGAGCCAGAGAGAGCCTAGAGAATGAACAGAGAGAGCCTCACATAGCTTAGGTGGGTGGCTGGGAGACTGCAGATGTTAAGGTGCACAGGTGAACTAGTGGACTTGTGATGTAAGGTACCATACAAGGAGCACATACGATATGGATGTAGAATAGTCACAGCTACCTTGTTCATCTCAGTGATAGGCCTCAGGTGGCAGAGCCCTGGATACCTCCCATCCTAAGAGAATGACAACCACAGCCTCTTCTCATCTTTCACCACAGAGATGTAACACGTAAAAACTGAAAAAAATCTAATAATAATACCATCACCACGTTGGCTAATGGCTGCTCTCTGTTAATCAAGCAAGACCCTGGGGAGTCCAGGGGCATCCAGAGAGGATAATAGAGATTGTTAGATTGCAGCATAATTGAACTCTAATGGTGTGGCAAATTGTTGTGATAACACTGATTACATGTTATTAATGTCCATTACTGCAAAAACACACATGCCAGAGTCTGAGGTACAAAGTACCTGTATCAAACCAAGGGAAAATGGGAGGAAATGGCTAACACAGATGTAGGACCTTCATTTGAGCCAGTTTGCTACAGTAGGAAAATAGTCCTGCAGCAACAGGAAATGTGAATTATTATGTGGATTATAATTAATTGACATTTTTGTAGCAGTTGATACATTTTTCGTAATGAAAAATCAAGTCAGAAATTTCAAAGTGGAAATGACAAACTTCAGAAGTCTTTATAAACCTAAAAAAAACTACAAGTTAAACATTTATCCTGCAACAGGGTGCTCAAATTAAGATCCTACATCTGTATGTGAGTGTGTGTGTGTGTGTGTGTGTGTGTGTGTGTGTGTGTGTGTGTGTGTGTGTGTGTGTGTGTGTGTGTGTGTGTGTGTGTGTGTGTGTGTGTGTGTGTGTGTGTGTGTGTGTGTGTGTGCATGTCAGAATTTATGAGCGGAGCGAGGGGCGCAGCGTACCCAATTTGACTGGAGCGTGGAGCGAGATTCTAGCCGCTCCAATTTCACTCAGGCCAGCCCGCCCCAGGAGCCATTTGTAGTCTACTTGTGTGCTGCTAAAGCCACTTGCTCTAGCGACGGTCATGGAGTTCGCTAAATATTCTCATAAAGAAAATGCTAAATCTAAATCTAGGTGCTAAATCTAGGTGACTTACAAAGATGAGGACTAAGAGCAAGAGAGTGATGTAGTGTACACAACTAAATAATCATTGTGGAATCTGAAAAGACACGTATCCCAAAAGCATGATGGTGTACTTACTACGTGCACATGCTAAAAGAAAGGAACGAGGTGGATAGATAAAAGTATTTGATCCCCTGCAGATTTTGTACGTTTGCCCACTGACAAAGAAATGATCAGTTTATAATTTTAATGGTACGTTTATTTGAGCAGTGAGAGACAGAATAACAACAAAAAAAGCCAGAAAAACGCATGTCAAAAATGTTATAAATTGATTAGCATTTAATGAGGGAAATAAGTATTTGACCCCCTCTCAATCAGAAAGATTTCTGGCTCCCAGGTGTCTTTTATACAGGTAACGAGCACACTCTTAAAGGGAGTGCTCCTAATCTCAGCTTGTTACCTGTATAAAAAGACACCTGTCCACAGAAGCAATCAATCAGATTCCAAACTCTCCACCATGGCCAAGACCAAAGAGCTCTCCAAGAATGTCAGGGACAAGATTGTAGATCTACACAAGGCTGGAATGGGCTCCAAAACCATCGCCAAGCAGCTTGGTGAGAAGGTGACAACAGTTGGTGCGATTATTCGCAAATGGAAGAAACACAAAAGAACTGTCAATCTCCCTAGGCCTGGGGCTCCATGCAAGATCTCATCTAGTGGAGTTGCAATGATCATGAGAACGGTGAGGAATCAGCCCAGAACTACACGGGAGGATCTTGTCAATGATCTCAAGGCAGCTGGGACCATAGTCACCAAGAAAACAATTGGTAACACACTACGCCGTGAAGGACTGAAATCCTGCAGTGCCAGCAAGGTCCCCCTGCTCAAGAAAGCACATATACATGCCCGTCTGAAGTTTGCCAATGAACATCTGAATGATTCAGAGGACAACTGGGTGAAAGTGTTGTGGTCAGATGAGAGCAAAATGGAGCTCTTTGGCATCAACTCAACTCGCCGTGTTTGGAGGAGGAGGAATGCTGCCTATGACCCCAAGAACACCATCCCCACCATCAAACATGGAGGTGGAAACATTATGCTTTGGGGGAGTTTTTCTGCTAAGGGAACAGGGCAACTTCACTGCATCAATGGGACGATGGACGGGGCCATGTACCGTCAAATCTTGGATGAGAACCTCCTTCCCTCAGCCAGGGCATTGAAAATGGGTCGTGGATGGGTATTCCAGCATGACAATGACCCAAAACACACAGCCAAGGCAACAAAGGAGTGGCTCAAGAAGAAGCACATTAAGGTCCTGGAGTGGCCTAGCCAGTCCTTAATCCCATAGAAAATCTGTGGAGGGAGCTGAAGGTTCTACACACCTAGTGAAGGTCTACACACCTAGACACACACATCTACACACCTAGACACACACATCCACACGTCTACACACCTAGACACATACATCCACACGTCTACACACCTAGACACACACCTAGACCGTTTCAATACTTCAAAACCAAATGGCAGGTCCAGGTAGTCAAAAATTGTGATTTTAATGAGCGGCAGTTTTTTTTCCTGTGAGCCCCGAGCGGTTTATAGCGGACCGGTTGGAAAGGATGTGGAGCACCAGGGGGCATCGATAAGCGGGATATCCGACCACTCAACTCCGCTCACATACTCTGGTGCGTGTGCATGTACACATGTGGATAAGTGTGTTGGTGTGTTTGTACATAAGTGAGTGTGTAAGCGGCTCCTGCCCTCCAGAGCCATACAGTACGGCGTAGTGACTCACCGAGTTGGATGGCATGCCCAGGTTGGTCTCGATGTAGGTCTCTGTCTTGGGTTCCACAGCGAGCTCTGCCTCCAGGACCTTCTCCACGGGCATGTCCTCGTTGACGCTGCTGGTGGACTCCACCTCGTTCTCACTGCGCTCTTTGGCCCGCTGGCGCTCCTCCTGGACGGCTGTGTGTAACAAAACTGGTTCCGGTCACTACTGCTGCTGCGGTGTTGTCTAGTGTGTGCGGTGTTTATGCATGTATTGTGTGTGTGTACATATGTAAATAGAGAGTGTGTACAATTATTATAACATGCTCTGATGTAAAGACAGAGTTAAACAGTCCCCATAATTACAGGTGACATGAATAGAGGCATGAAAGGAAACAGTACTGTGTAAACACAACATACACATATCACTCCATACAAGGACTCCCTCTTCAGCTGTCTGATATCAAAGAGCTGGGTCTATTCAGAGCATAACAAATAACAAGCGCCTTTCACGGCCATCATATATTTAGACATTAATAATGTATGGGATGTCACTCCTCATTTAGGCCCTGCATGTTTACCACAGACACTGTGACTGAATGGCTTTGAGAGACTGACTGGAGCACACACACATTAAATGGGGACATTGTCCAATATAATGTGGTTTTTATTCTGTCCAGTAAATAACAGTCTCACTAAGTCTCTGGGTAAAGCAGGGCCTTGTTGGATCTGCTGTTTGATTGGCTTGGCAGGGAGACACAGGAAGTGGTTTGTGTGCTGAGCAGACACAGAGGCTCACTGTGGCCGAGGCAGGCCAAACCGCACCTCCACCCTCAGAGGATTTGGGAGAGAGGTGTGTGTGTGTGTGTGTGTGTGTGTGTGTTCATATGGAAGTGGTTGCTCTGCACCGACTCTGGGTTTCTCCCTATTCTCCCTTCTATATTCCCCAATAAACAGAAACAGTCCCCCAGACACACACATCCACACGTCTACACACCTAGATACACACATCCACACGTCTACACACCTAGACACACACATCCACACGTCTACACACCTAGACACACACATCCACACATCTATACACCTAGACACACACATCCACACGTTTACACACCTAGAAACACACATCCACACATCTACACACCTAGAAACACACATCCACACATCTACACACCTAGACACACACATCCACACGTCTACACACCTAGACACACACATCCACACATCTACACACCTAGACACACACATCCACACATCTACACACCTAGAAACACACATCCACACATCTACACACCTAGACACACACATCCACACGTCTACACACCTAGACACACACATCCACACATCTACACACCTAGACACACACATCCACACATCTACACACCTAGAAACACACATCCACACGTCTACACACCCAGACACACACATCCACACGTCTACACACCTAGAAACACACATCCACACGTCTACACACCTAGACACACACATCCACACGTCTACACACCTAGACACACACATCCACACGTCTACACACCTAGACACACACATCCACACGTCTACACACCTAGACACACACATCCACACGTCTACACACCTAGACACACACATCCACACGTCTACACACCTAGACACACACATCCACACATCTATACACCTAGACACACACATCCACACATCTATACACCTAGACACACACATCTACACACCTAGACACACACATCCACACGTCTACACACCTAGACACACACATCCACACATCTACACACCTAGACACACACATCCACACGTCTACACACCTAGACACACACATCCACACGTCTACACACCTAGACACACACATCCACACGTCTACACACCTAGACACACACATCCACACGTCTACACACCTAGACACACACATCCACACATCTATACACCTAGACACACACATCCACACATCTATACACCTAGACACACACATCTACACACCTAGACACACACATCCACACATCTATACACCTAGACACACACATCCACACATCTATACACCTAGACACACACATCTACACACCTAGACACACACATCCACACATCTATACACCTAGACACACACATCTACACACCTAGACACACACATCCACACGTTTACACACCCAGACACACACATCCACACGTCTACACACCTAGACACACACATCCACACGTCTACACACCTAGACACACACATCCACACGTCTACACACCTAGACACACACATCCACACGTCTACACACCTAGACACACACATCCACACATCTATACACCTAGACACACACATCCACACGTTTACACACCTAGACACACACGTCTACACACCTAGAAACACACATCCACACATCTACACACCTAGAAACACACATCCACACATCTACACACCTAGACACACACATCCACACATCTACACACCTAGACACACACATCCACACGTCTACACACCTAGACACACACATCCACACATCTACACACCTAGACACACACATCCACACATCTACACACCTAGAAACACACATCCACACGTCTACACACCTAGACACATACATCCACACGTCTACACACCTAGACACACACATCTACACACCTAGACACACACATCCACACGTCTACACACCTAGACACATACATCCACACGTCTACACACCTAGACACACACATCTACACACCTAGACACACACATCCACACGTCTACACACCTAGACACACACATCCACACGTCTACACACCTAGACACACACATCCACACGTCTACACACCTAGACACACACGTCTACACATCTACACACCTAGACACACACATCCACACGTCTACACACCTAGACACACACATCCACACGTCTACACACCTAGACACACACGTCTACACGTCTACACACCTAGACACAAACGTCTACACATCTAGACACACACATCCACACATCTATACACCTAGACACACACATCCACACGTCTACACACCTAGACACACACATCCACACGTCTACACACCTAGACACACACGTCTACACATCTACACACCTAGACACACACATCCACACGTCTACACACCTAGACACACACATCCACACGTCTACACACCTAGACACACACGTCTACACATCTAGACACACACATCCACACGTCTACACACCTAGACACACACATCCACACGTCTACACACCTAGACACACACGTCTACACATCTAGACACACACATCCACACATCTACACACCTAGACACACACATCCACACATCTACACACCTAGACACACACATCCACACGTCTACACACCTAGACACACACATCCACACATCTACACACCTAGACACACACATCCACACGTCTACACACCTAGACACACACATCCACACGTGTACACACCTAGACACACACGTCTACACATCTAGACACACACATCCACACGTCTACACACCTAGACACACACATCCACACATCTACACACCTAGACACACACGTCTACACATCTAGACACACACATCCACACATCTACACACCTAGACACACACATAGACACACACATCCACACGTCTACACATCCACACGTCTACACACCTAGACACACACATCCACACGTCTACACACCTAGACACACACATCCACACGTCTACACACCTAGACACACACATCCACACACCTACACATCTAGACACACACATCCACACGTCTACACACCTAGACACACACATCCACACGTCTACACACCTAGACACACACATCCACACATCTACACACCTAGACACACACGTCTACACATCTAGACACACACATCCACACATCTACACACCTAGACACACACATCCACACATCTACACACCTAGACACACACATCCACACGTCTACACACCCAGACACACACATCCACACGTCTACACATCTAGACACACACATCCACACATCTACACACCTAGACACACACATCCACACATCTACACACCTAGACACACACATCCACACGTCTACACACCTAGACACACACATCCACACGTCTACACACCTAGACACACACATCCACACGTCTACACACAGACCAAGACACTTAATATTCTTTTTTCTTCTTTTTCCTTCTTTTTCTATTCCAAATGCTGAATCACAGGGGTGGGGGTTCTGGGAAGGGGAGAACGGGGAGAGGAGGAGGGGACGATGAGGGGGGGGCGAGGGGCCCCATTTTAGAGGAACTGCTGTCTGGCGGTGGAAGTCAGCCCAAGGGTAGAATAGTTGTGCTGGAGTCAGAGAGAGGTGAGGAGGGCTGAAATCATGCTTTATTTCTCCCTTCCTCTGACTGGGAGAGCATCAATTCATTTAATCCAGTTTTTCTGTGGATTCGCTCAGCCTTCTGGACTGCCACTGCCTTGCTCTCCCCCTTCCTCAGGGTACAGGGGGGCTTAGGCAGCACAGTGATGTGAAAGGCAGTAAATGATCATATCCTTGAACAGAGGTTGAGCCCCATGATGATATAAATAAGAGTGAATAGGGGAGGGAGGGATAATGAGGGGGGAGGGGTGCATGTTGAGGTCAAGACAGAATGTACTTATCCTAGACTCTCTTGTTTTCTCTTTTCCTCTGCTTTCGTTTTGTTCTGCGTCTGATACTCATTGGTTATGGGTGGGGCTGAACAACTTAACACCGGGCTAAAGGCTAATGATGTGTGATAGCTTTCTGTTCATGCTGGTCTAGGATCTGTTTTGTATTGTTTTTGCCTGGTGCGATGGTTAATGTTCAGAATAGGGAAAGCTGATCCTAGTATAACATAAAGTGATTTCTGATATGAAACTGGACTGTGTGCTTCCGATTATGTCCCTAAATACCTGGAATACCACATTGTATCTCTAAAGCCAGAATATTTTGTGACTGAGTTAAAATAGTATTGCAGAACAATCCTTCACTGTAGATAGTGATGCCACTGCTCTGATGGAGAACTGTGCTAAGAGTACTAATATCCTCCTCTCTTACGAAGTACTAAAACTACCTCTTTTGAGGGCAACAGCTTGTGCTCTCTCTCTCTCTCTGTCTCTCTGCCTCATCTCTCTCTCCCTCCGCTCTCCCTGCCCCCCCCCCCCCCCCCCCCCCATTTATTCCCCTACCCTCCCTCGTGGTAAATCACTGTTCTTCAAGGGGAATCTGAAATCATGAATAGGTCTGCCTATGAATGCTAACAATCACTGAAATATTCTGAAGCTAAAGTCGTGTCAATGAACCAGCCCTGATCTGAATAACCAGTAATTAAGACTTCCATTAGCATCTCATTTCAATGCTGATCGCCTCTGAGGAAGTCAGTAATTCTGAGTCCTCTGCAACTAGTGCTCCTCATTCAGTAGTAATAAAGAGGCGGATGAGTGGAGCTGTCATTATCACACAAGTGATCTCAACACACTCCGAGATCTCTACATGAGGAGCTAAACGATTAACTCTGACAAGACTGACACAGAGGGTTCTTGTGTGTGTGCATGTGTGTGTGTGTGTGAGAGAGAGAGAGAGAGAGAGAGAGAGAGAGAGAGAGAGAGAGAGAGAGAGAGAGAGAGAGATAGAGAGAGAGAGATAAAGATGGCTAGATAGAGAGAGATAAAGATGGATAGAGACAGAGATATGAAGATAGATAGAGATATAAAGATAGAGAGAGATAGAGATATAAAGAGATAGATTTAAAGATAGAGATAGAGACATAAAGATATATAGAGAGATAGATAAAGATGGATAGAGAGACAGAGATATAAAGAGACAGAGAGAGAGAGATAGAGATATAAAGAGACAGAGAGAGAGATATAAAGATAGAGAGAGAGATATAAAGATAGAGAGAGAGAGATATAAAGAGACAGAGAGAGAGATAGAGAGAGACAAAGATAGATAGAGAGAGAGGGTAAATGGGCCTTTATCCTCAACGGCATGTGCTGTACCTTCTCTCTTCATTCCACAGGCCAGACACTTCTGGTAGCGACAGTACTGGCAGCGGTTGCGCTGGCGCTTGTCGATCAGACAGTCCTTGTTGTCTCGGCAGGTGTAGGTCAGGTCCTTCCTCACTGTCCTCTTGAAGAAGCCTTTACAGCCCTCACAGCTGTACACTCCATAGTGTTTACCTGGGGACAGACAGGCCATCTTCACTGAGTTTCATTTTAAAAAGTACATAGAGTGGCCATGAACAGACATTTAACACACACTTCACACACACATATATCCTCAATTTATTGAACTTGATTAGATACTGTTTGGCCAATAACAGAGGGGTGAAAATGGTGACTATAAGTGTACTGTACGTTACTATGTTCAGACATTGACAGTTCTGTCCTGATGAACAGTGTTTCTGAAGATCATTGACCGAGCAGAGTTCTGTCTGATATTAACCATCTCCTTCCCATCCTGTCTGATATGAGGGAAAGTGCAGTGGAGTAACACTCAGTAACTTCCTATCTCTGATGCTGCACACACCAGACACTTTCCTTCCTGGTAGACCAGTGGAGGTTGCTGAGGGGAGGACGGCTAATAATTATGGCCGGAATGGAGTGAATGGAATGGGTTCAAACACCTGGTTGTCAGTACCATTCCATTCACTCTATTCCAGCCATTTCACTCCATTATTATGAGCCTTCCTCCCCTCAGCAGCCTCCACTGTCATAGACACACCTTATACTTCCTCTTCGCTGGGTTAAGTAGTACAGTATATATGGTGCATTAGTGAGCCTTTCAGTGAGGCTGTGACTGTTTGTGATGAGTGTGTGTGTGTGTGTGTGTGTGTGTGTGTGTGTGTGTGTGTGTGTGTGTGTGTGTGTGTGTGTGTGTGTGTATATGTGTGTGTGTGAGAGCGTGTGTGTATAAGTGTGTGTGTGTGTGTGTGTGTGTGTGTGTGTGTGTGTGTGTGTGTGTGTGTGTGTGTGTGTGTGTGTGTGTGTGTGTGTGTGTGTGTGTGTGTGTGTAGGGACTCAGGTGAAATGGTGATGACCATGGTGGTGTGGCTGTCTCCACAGATGACGTGTCAGCGGTTTGTGTGTGTGTTTGGGTATGTGTGTATATGTAACCTTAGGGCACCGACCTGACGAGCGGTCCCCGCAGATGGCACAGATGTGTTTGGTGAGGGAGAGGGGCATGCACCCTTGTGAGGGCTGGGCGGGCACCTTCATCACCCCGTTGAGACCCAGCGGGGGCTTGATGTCCTCCGAGCTGCTGACCGAGTTCATCGGGGAGTTCAGCTGGAACATCAACACACACAAACACAACCACAGACAGGTCACAACGCCACTCCGACCCCTGACACTCAGGATGTCCGAAACGTACGTACACTTCATCAGATTACACAAAAATGGAAAGAGAAATGTGAGGAAGTGTGGTTACTGAACGTCATCAACCAGCTCTGCTGATCAGCAAGAGAATGATGAATGTGAAATCTGGTATAGGGAGAGCAGAACTCCGTTTTGAGTCCAACAGCAAAGAGAAATGGCTATGGCTGAGTATGTATCCATGCAGATAAGCTGACTGGGAGGTTTAATGCTAACTACAGCTGGGCAGTAGTTCCAGTAGCAGACTGCCTGTGTTTCAGATCTAAAACCTGTCGCTGCTGGATCCTGCACCACTAACCCACAGGAGTGCTTTAATTCATGCCCCCCAGGCCTCCAACTGCTCAGAGCTAGCATAACTCTAATGCAAAATGTAGCAGTGCAGCAGAATAAAGAGCCAATGTTTGTTTTAGCAAGAGAAAGTGCAATAAGTTAGAGCAGGAAAAAGTGCACTTAGCTCTGCTGTGAAACAGCTTTGATATTGTTGATGTGGAAACCCCCTCTCGCACCGTGTAGCCTCGCAGGGAGCGCTACGAGACACTAATCAGCACAACTCTGCTGTTATCACTGGAGTTCCTACAGTTACTAAGGGCATGCTTTAGCTAAATTACCCCGCAACAGTAATGACTGGATAGCCAACCATTAGTACAGCAATGGAAACATGTCATTCTTAGAAGCCATGTATCTTTCAGGATGCTGTAAAACCATGATGCTAAAATGACCCAAATAAACCACAAACGTACAAATAATTAACTTTGGGAAAACTGAAAATGAAAGGAGCTGAATGTGCTAATTATTTTCATGGAAACATTCAAGAGCTCTAGAAATTCTACAGCCAACAACAAAAAGAGTAATATAAAGTGTGTGGAAGTAATGATATTACCGTGGTATTACCAAGTGATGTACGAGTACATAGAGTGGTCATGAACAGACATTTAACACACACTTCACACACACACACATATCCTCAATTTCTTGAACTTGATTAGATACTGTTTGGCCAATAACAGAGGGGTGAAAATGGTGACTATAAGTGTACTGTACGTTACTATTGTCATGCACTGACCTTAGTATTCTATGTTTTCTGTATTATTTTGGTCAGGTAAGGGTGTGACGAGGGTGGAAATGATTGTTTGGTATTGTCTAGGGTTTTTGTATGTCTAGGTGTGTGTGTGTGTAGTCTAGGCATATGTAGGTCTAGACTGGTTCCCAATCAGAGGCAGCTGTTTATCGTTGTCTCTGATTGGGGATCCTATTTAGGTTGCCATTTTCCAGTTTGGTTTGTGGGTTATTATCTATGTGATGTTGCATGTCTGCACTCAGTGTTTATAGCGGTCATGTTCGTTTTGTTGTTTTGTATTAGTTTGTTCAATATATTTCGTTATTAAAAGAAGTATGCATTATAATCACGCTGCGCCTTGGTCTCCTCTCTACGACGTTCGTGACAACTATGTTCAGACATTGACAGTTCTGTCCTGATGAACAGTGTTTCTGAAGATCATTGACCGAGCAGAGTTCTGTCTGATATTAACCATCTCCTTCACATCCTGTCTGATATGAGGGAATGTGCAGTGGAGTAACACTCAGTAACTTCCTATCTCTGATGCTGCACACACTAGACACTTTCATTCCTGGTAGACCAGTGGAGGCTGCTGAGGGGAGGACGGCTAATAATAATGGCCGGAATGGAGTGAATGGAATGGGTTCAAACACCTGGTTGTCAAAACGACCAAAAGAAACCCCAAAAGTACAAATAATTAACTTTAGAAAAAATGAAAATGAAAGGGACTGAATGTGCAAATTATTTTTATGGTGATATTACCGTGGTATTACCAACAACACCATCCTCTCACAATGAACACCTATCCTGGTGTTGACATGAGTGTTGCAGACTGCGGGGAGACTTGCTCGAGTGAGATACAGGCGGTACTGTGGGTCCTAGCTAGCTAGCCTATGTCTTAATTGAGTTACTGTGAGCTGTACGCTAACACAGCAAATGCACAGACATTGTTTCTAGGGTGAGAGAGAATAAGATGACAAACAACATGTTGCATACAAGCCATAATGATGAAAATAACATGACACTACAGTTCAGCTAGCCTTTCTTCAGCTGTGTTTCCAAAACCCTGTCAGGGTACTTTAGTGTACTGCCCATGTTTACACATGAACTATACACAAAGACAAACATATCCCCTTTCTCTCTGACATATGGAATCCTCACCGCTCAAGGCCACAGGGCACACCCATGTAGACATGTGAACAGGCACTGTATTCTATTGGTACTGTACACAGGGCAGCCCCACACCAAGGACCAAATGAGGGGCAGCAACTACCAAATCCTCGACACACATACTGTTCACGCATCTACAAACACACATGCGTCTGATTGGACTGACTTCTTCCTAGGCAGAAAATTGGATTTATTTAATCATTGTCTTATAGTGTATATTGCAGCAGACACTCAATGCTACAGAAATGGATATCATGTGTATTATTGAGCGTAAGCTACGAAGGCAATAGATTACATTGAAGACGTCATGTGTAGTGCCATCATTCAATTATACACTACATGTATACAGACTGGCAGTGTGTTCATACGGACTGTCAGACAAGAGCAATTGATGACAGGCTGAGTGCCATATTTTCTCATGCAACATGCAACTGTGAGCACATCTGTGGTTTATAAACACACACACACACACGCACGCACGCAAGTACACACACACACACACACACACACACACACACACACACACACACACACACACACACACACACACACACACACACACACACACACACACACACACACACACACACACACACACACACACACACTAGACACTCTAGACACACACACACACACAATCTTGAGTTCTTACCTCAGTCTACCCTTTCCATTGCAGCACAAGAGAGCCTGTCTACTCGTCTGATATCGTCTCTATCAACCCAATAGCTGACAGAAAATACTATTCCTCTCCAAATCTATTTTCAGTGAACCTGCAACTCAATCTGTCCAGGGTTACACTTCTCTCCATGCAGGGGTGGGCTGGGGGTCTCTTTCTCTAGTGCATCTCTCTCACCCAGGGCAGTGCAGGGATGGTGGGGGGATTAAAGGTGCTCAGTCCTGGGTCTGGAAATAGAATACAGCCCCTGTCCCTACCACCACCACCACACATACATGCAAACCCTCCAAGAGGGGGGAACTACCAGCCCAACTGTGTGTGGAGTCTCCCATCACTGGGGAAAATCTCTGGATGATCCTCATTACTAGGGCTGGGAATTGCTAGGGACCTCACGATACGATACTATCACTATACTTAGATGCCGATGTGATATGTGTCGCGATTCTCACGGTTCTATATGTATTGTGATTCGATACTGTGATTTTATTGCAATTTCTCACCGTATGTCTGCTGCAGAGAGGCAAGAGGGAACATGATAAAACGAGTTCTGATCAGTCATGGACATAAAAGTGATGAAAACAAATGGGCTCCCTATTTAAAAAGAAGATGGAGAACAAGCTATACTGGAGATTTGGTGCAGGTACAGCCAACTAGCTGTACAAAAATAATGTTGCGATATTGTCAAAAGGATATTGTCACTAATCATGACCTCTTGTGGGTGTCTGATAAGGCAGGGACGGTACCAGTATGGAGATACTTATTAGTATCGTGGCAATGAAACTAAATACAAAGTGGATGCAACGTTTTTAGGAAAAGCTCCCTAATGTTGGAAATAATCATCATTACGTTGTCATTTATTCTCAGGCAAACACTAGTGAAATGTTTGTCTGTGGTTTTATGGAACATGTGCGAGATTGCTAAATGCTCTCTTACTGTTAGAAGGGGACTGTTGAAAAGTTCAGATGATACCCTGTGTTTGAATCAGAACCTATACAGTCTGGTTTACTATGAGGGGACATAGACCCACAGACGAGAGGAGAGAAGAGTGGAGCTTGAGACGTGAGAAAGCACACTCAGCCAGTCCAGTCAGAGTCATGACTCAGAACACTGAACAGAGACAGAGGAGAGGGGAGAGTGAGGTGTGTTACTGCAGCATTTGGAGCTCTGTGGCCATAACAGGTGTGTGTTATATATCGTAAGGTGTGGCTATACTGCTGGCCCAGTAAATGCTCTAATGTAACGGCCTATGTTATGTAATGGGTGGTAAGGGACATTCGGTCAGTGCCTTGAGCACAGCTGAGGTGTTAGTGTGCTCTAGACTGTTACATTCCACATGGAACTGATCTCTCTCTCCCTCTCTCCCTCTCCTTCTCCCTCCAGTGTGTGCTGGTGATCTTCAAAGGGGAAAAAGCTAATGGAAATGTAAAACAGCAGTTGACAGTGTGCTCACTCTGATGTACAGTAACAACACTTCTATTTATAGTGGGATTGGGAGAGTCATTTAAGTGGTTTCAACACCACAATCAAATACACTATGCACACATGTCTCTACAGTGAAAATAACCCATTTACACAAACAGGATGACTCCTAACTCAAGAACCCCATCAAAAACCTTTTGGCCTATTACAGTATATGACCAGTAATATGCTATAATGACACTTACACACAGTAGTAGAGAAGAATAGACAATACCAGGGGAGACATTAGAGGCCCCTGCTTAAGACTGGCTTAGTTCCTTTCACTGGGTCTGACCACAGACTTTTTGCTCACAAAGATACATCAAAGGAATACATCAAATCCTCCTGCACCACTTCTCAATGCTCAACCCCCAAGTGGAAATTCAGCATGTAACAGTTCAAGGGCACCTTTTACTGAGTAGAAGTTATGAGGCTTACATCATTTTTTCATAACACCACCCATTATAAATGTTGGACACACAACTTTAATAAGTGCAGAAAGCCATTGCCAGGAACAAAATATTCAATTTGAATCCTTTATTTTCTTTCCACTGGAAATCTGGATTCCTCGTGAAGTAAGACTTGCTAGTGAGTGATCAACTGTTTGAAGTATGGTATTAATACCTTTTCTAATTTGCAAGGCTAAAACTCCAAATCAAAAGGTGGCCAAAGCTGATGTGTCTGTTTCTGCAAAGCTGAGGCAGAGGACACTGGATACAAATAGAGACAAATCTCAGTTTGACAGGCAACAACTCTTAACCAACAACCCATAGGGAACAGTCAGATCTAACCTTATGATAACCCCAATACAACCTGTGACCTCTGACCTCATTTCCTGTTGAAAACAACAAACAACCTTATCATCACATACAACCTGGACTTTTTCTCTCCAACAATAATAAGTGTGTCAGTAATCTTTGCGGTCAGCAGGATCATCAACATCTAGTCCTGACAAGCTATCAACAGATATGAGGGTAGGGTTTCACACAGGAGGTGCGTTCATCCCTAACCTCTCCTGAGGCATTTAAGGACTGCTAACAGTGATTCACCCTTCACCCTGGGATCAATTACCGCCGTGTCACAACTCAGAAGGACACCTGTCCGACACACAAACACACACGCACGCACATATATGCACGCATGCATGCAAACAAACATACACACACACTATAGTTGTGATGTATACTGCTACGATGAATATGATAGTGTCTGTGTTTTTTCAGAACGTCCAGATGTCAAAAAGTGTGCTGCAGTATATCGGCGTAATGTTGTTATGAGAATGTAGTGGAGAGAGCATTGTAACACGGACTAGAGAATAGATATGCAGGCCCGCTGCTGGTGTCTCACCTCAGTGTGGCAGTATCAGATGTGTGTTAGTCAGGCTTGTTATCATAGGAGACATGGCCTCCTCCTGTGGGTAGGCACCATACAACGTACTGCTGACTGAGCAGCTTTCCCAATGCTGCTACAGACTCACACTTTTCTCACACCGCTCCCTCTCTCTAATTCTCACTCTCTTTTTCTTCCTGCCTCCATCTCTCTCTTTCTCTCTGCCTCCCTCTTTCTCTCTCTCCCTCCCTCTCTATCTCGCTGCCTCTTTCTCTCTCTCTTCCTCTCTGCCTATCTCTCCCTCTCTGCCACTATTTCCCTCTCGCTCTGCCTCAATTCAATTCAAAGGGCATTATTGGCATGGGAAACATATGTTTACATAGCCAAAGCAAGTGAAATAGATAATAAACAAAGGTGAAATAAACAATCATAAAATGAACAGTAAACATTACACTCACAAAAGTTCCAAAAGAATAAAGACATTTTTCTATATACAGTGTTGTAACAATGTGCAAATAGTTAAAGTACAAAAGGGAAAAGAAATAAACATAAATATGGGTTGTATTTACAATGGGGTTTGTTCTTCACTGGTTACCCTTTCTTGTGGCAACAGGTCACAATCTTGCTGCTGTGATTGCACACTGTGGTGTTTCACCCAAAAGATGTGAGAGTTTATCAACATTTTAGAAATCTTTGTGGGTCTGTGTAATCTGGGGGAAATACAGTGCAGCTAATCAATCTACACACAATACCCCATAATGACAAAGCAAAAACAGGTTTAGAGAAATTTTAGCAAATTTATTACAAATTTAAAACTGAAATATCACATTTACAAAAGTATTCAGACCCTTTGCTCAGTACTTTAATGAAGCACCTTTGGCAGCGATTAGAGCATCGAGTCTTCTTGGGTATGACGCTACAAGCTTGGCACACCTGTATTTGTGGAGTTCTTCCCAATCTTCTCTGCAGATCCTCTCAAGCTCTGTCAGGTTTGATGGGGAGTGTCACTGCACAGTATTTTCAGGTCTCTCCAGAGATGTTAAATCGGGTTCAAGTGCAGGCTCTGGCTGGCCACTCAAGGGCATTCAGAGTCCAGAAGTCACTCCTGCATTGTCTTGGCTGTGTGCCTAGGGTTGTTTCCTGTTGGAAGGTGAACCTTCGCCCCAGTCTGAGGTCCTGAGTGCTCTGGATCAGGTTTTAATCAAGGATCTCTCTGTATATTGCTTCGCTCATCTTTCCCTCAACCCTTACTAGTCTCCCAGTCCCTGCCGCTGAAAAACATACCCACAGCATGATGCTGCCACCACCATGTTTCACCATGGGGATGGTGCCAGGTTTCTCCAGACGTGATGCCTGGCATTCAGGCCAAAGAGTTCAATCTTGGTTTCATTAGACCAGAGAATGCTGTTTCTCATGGTCTGGGAGTCTTAAGGTAACCTTTTCGCAAACTCTAAGCGGGCTGTCATGTGCCTTTTACTGAAGAGTGGCTTCTGTCTGGCCACTCTAACATAAAGGTCTGATTGGTGGTGCTTCAGAGATGGTTGTCCTTCTGGAAGTATCTCCCATCTCCATAGAGGAACTCTAGAGCTCTGTCAGAGTGACCATCGGGTGCTTTGTCACCTCCCTCACCAAGGCCCTTCTCCCCCGATTGCTCAGTTTGGCCGGGCGGCCAACTCTAGAAAGAGTATTGGTGGTTCCAAACTTCTTCCATTTAAGAATGATGGAGGCCACTGTGTTCTGGGGACCTTCAATTCTGCAGAATGTTTTTGGTACCCTTCCCCAGATGTATGCTTCGACACAATCCTGTGTCGGAGCTCTATGGACAATTCGATTGACCTCATGGCTTGGTTTTTGCTCTGACATGCACTGTCAACTGTGGGACCTTAAATAGACAGGTATGTGCCTTTCCAAATCATGTCCAATCAATTTAATTTACCACAGGTGGACTCCAATCAAATTGTAGAAACATCTCAAGGATGATCAATGGAAACAGTATGCATCTGAGCTCAATATTGAGTCTCATCGCAAAGGGTCTGAATACTTATGTAAATCATGTATTTCTGTTTTATATTTTTTTTATAGATTAGCAAAAAATATTAAAAACTTTTTTCTGTTTGTCATTATGGGTTATTGTGTGTTGATTGATGAGGATTTTTTTTTTTTTTATTCATTTTTGAATAAGGCTTTAATGTAACAAAATGTGGAAAACGTCAAGGGGTCTGAATAGTCTGTCTTCTCTTGAGAGCCAGTTCTGTTTTTCTCAGTAACAAGGCTATCTTCACTGAGTCTGTACATAGTCAAAGCTTTCCTTAACTTTGAGTCAGTCATAGTGGTCAGGTATTCTGCCACTGTATAGTCTCTGTTTAGGGCCAAATAGCATTCTAGTTTGCTCTGTTTTTTTGTTAATTCTTTCCAATGTATCAAGTAATGATCTTTTTGTTTTCTCATGATTTGCTTAAGTCTAATTGTGTTACTGTCCTGGGGCTCTGTGGGTTCTGTTTGTGTTTGTGAGCAGAGCCCTAGGACCAGCTGGCTTAGGGGACTCTCCTCCAGGTTCATCTCTGTAGGTGATGGCTTTGTTATGGAAGGTTTGGGAATCACTTCCTTTTAGGTGGTTGCAGAATTTCACGGCTCTTTTCTGGATTTTGATAATTAGCGTGTATCGGCCTAATTCTGCTCTGCATGCATTATTTGGTGTTTTACGTTGTACACAGAGGATATTTTTGTAAAATTCTGCATGCGGAGTCTCAATTTGGTGTTTGTCCCATTTTGTGAATTATTGGTTGGTGAGCGGACCTCACAACCATACAAGGCAATGGATTCTATAACTGATTCAAGTATTTTTAGCCAGATCCTAATTGGTATGTCGAATTTTATGTTCCTTTTGATGGCATAGGAGGCCCTTCTTGCCTTGTCTTTCAGCATGTTCACAGCTTTGTGGAAGTTAAGTGTGGCGCTGATGTTTAGACCGAGGTATGTATAGTTTGTGTGCTCTCGGGCAGGTATTCTCAAACTGGGGTACGCGCAATGACGTCGGGGGTACGCCAAATAAAAATGTGATTCACATTTTAAAAAATATATATATATGAAATATATATACAGTATATATAAATTCTTCACATTTTCCAAAAGTCCATTTATATTTTCCAACGGAGCTATACATTTGGGTGAGGTTTTCCTCTCGCCTGAGTAGCCTCATTTTACTGCCAAAAATAAAATTCAACCATCTAGTGTTCAGCAAAATAATAACACAATGTCAAAAACAGGTAGCCTCTCATGCGGCAATTCCAGTAACGGTCCGTATGTAGCCAAACGTAGTTGCTGCTCATTCCATTTGCTCGAAAATTGATAAATGGTTTTAAAAAAGTAAGGCCCATAGAGGCCCATAAGGCCCATAAAGACACATACCAGCTCTACTGGTAGCACTGCTTCTACCAGCAGTACTACACCTGCAACTGTCAACAACACACGTTGTTCTGCTTCCACGATCACATCCAATGCTAGCATCAGTAATTCTACATTTGTTGTTAGCCCAGCTAGCATGGACACTGACAGTTGTGAATCTGATGCAGTCGAAGAGTTACTGCCCCATTGCCCGGGGAAAGCACCGAATAACAGACAGGGACGTTGGACCATCGAAGAGGCACACATATGATGAGAACTACATTGATTTGGGGTTCACTTGCCTTTCCTCAGCCACAGTGTGTTATATGTGCAAAAGTACTATCTCACAACTCGATGAAACCTTCACTCTTGCGCAGACATTTAGAAACAAAACATGTTAATTTGAAAAATAAGCCAGGTTTTTTTTGGAGCGAGAATTAAGACGACTTTTGAGTAGTAAGATACCATTATTAATAAGGGGCTAGAAGCGTCTTATATGGTGAGCTATCAAGTGGCTAGGACAGGCAAGCCCCATACTACTGTGGAGGACTTAATTCTTCCTGCTGCCGCGGATATGGCTGGGACAATGCTGGGGGAAAAGGCCAAAAGAACTATACAGACAATACCTTCATCAAACAAGAGATGTTTTGATACAATTACTGCTTCGCATACACAGCCAGTGAATTCTATACGTTACAGCTGGATGAGTCAACAGACGTGGCGAGCTTGACACAGCTCCTGATATGTGTCCTTTGCGTTTATGGGGGGGTCAATTAAGGAAGACAACCTCTTTGCAAACCACTGGAAACCAGGACAACAGAAGAAGATATTTTTTAAAGTACTGGACAGGTTGTGACATCAAATGGACTTTAGTGGTCAAGATGTGTTGGTATCTGTTCTGATGGCGCAAAAGCCATGACAGAGAGACATAATGGAGTGGTAACGTGCGTGCAAGCAGTTGCTACCGATGCCACTTGGGTACACTACAGCATCCACCGAGAGGCTCTTGCTGCCAAAGGAATGCCTGACAGCTTGAAAGACATTTTGGACACTACAGTGAAAATGATTAACTTTGTTAAAGCAAGGCCCCTGAACTCTCGTGTATTTTCTGCACTATGCAATGATATGGGCAGCAACCATGTAACACTTTTACAACATACAGAAGTGCGCTGGTTATCAAGGGGCAAAGTATTAACATGTTTATTTAATTGAGAGATGAGCTTAAAGTTATCTTTACTGACCATCATTTTCACTTGTCTGACCGCTTGGATGATGATGAGTTTCTCACACGACTGGCCTATCTGGGTGATGTTTTTTCTCGCCTGAATGATCTGACTCTAGGATTACAGGGACTCTCCGCAACTATATTCAACGTGTGGAACAGAATTTAGGCTATGATTAAGAAGTTGGAGATCATCTCTGTCTACATTAACAAGGACAACACACAGGATTTCCATCATTGTATGATTTTTTTGTGTGCAAATCAACTAAAGCCTATGGACAATGTCAAATGTGATATAGTGAAGCACCTGAGTGAGTTGGTGGTGCAATTACACAGGTACTTTCCTGAAACGGATGACACAATCAATTGGATTCGTTATCCCTTTCATGCCCTGCCTCCAGTCCACCTACCGAGCCTTATCGAAATTGCAACAAGTGGTTCTATGAAAATGTAATTTTATCAGAAGCCACTGCCAGATTTCTAGATAGGGCTGCGCTCAGAGTATTCTGCCTTGGCAAAATGTGCTGTTAAGACACTGATGCCCTTTGCAACCACGTACCTATGTGAGAGTGGATTCTCGGCACTCACTAGCATGAAAACTAAATACATGCACAGACTGTGAGTGGCAAATGATTTAAGACAGACTCTATCCAATACAACCCAACATTGCAGAGTTATGTGCATCCTTTCAAGCGCACCATTCTCATTAACCTGTGGTGAGTTGTTCACAATTTTCGATGAACAAATAAAGTTTTATATGTAAGATGGCGAAATAAAGAGCAACATTTTTGATTATTATTATTTGTGCCCTGGTCCTATAAGAGCTCTTTGTCACTTCCCACGAGCCGGGCTGTGACGAAATGTATCGTATAGCGTATGTGTGTGGCAGGCTTACAATGATGGCAAAAAAACAACATTTGAGAGTGCTCTGACCCTGGTGCTAGAGGGGGTACACAGCTGGAGGTTGAATGTTTGACGGGGTACGGGACTATAAAAAGTTTGGAAACCACTGCTGTAGGGCAACGGTGTCAGGATGGAATTTATATTTGTGGTCCTGGCGACTGGACCTTTTTTGGAACACCATTATTTTTGTCTTACTGAGATTTACTGTCAGAGCCCAGGTCTGACAGAATCTGTGCAGAAGATCTAGGTGCTGCTGTAGGCCCCCCTTGGATGGCGACAGAAGCACCAGATCCTCGGCAAACAGTAGGCATTTGACTTCAGATTTTAGTAGGGTGAGGCAGGGTGCTGAAAACTGTTCTAGTGCCCTCGCTTATTCATTTATATATATGTTGAAGAAGGTGGGGCTTAAGCTGCATTCCTGTCTCACCCCACGGCCCTGTGGAAAGAAAGGTGTGTGTTTTTTGCCCATTTAAACCGCACACTTGTTAATTGTTTACATGGATTTTATTATGTTATATGTTTTTCCCCAACACCACTTTCCTTCAATTTGTATAGCAGACCCTTATGCCAAATTGAGAAAAACAATTTTTTGAAATCAACAAAGCATGAGAAGCATTTGTTTTGGTTTGTTTGTTTGTCAATTAGGGTGTGCAGGGTGAATACGTGGTCTGTCGTACGGAAATTTGTTAAAAAGACAATTTGACATTTGCTCAGTATATTGTTTTCAAAGAGGAAATTAACCAGTCTGCTGTTAATGATAATGCAGAGGATTTTCCCAAGGTTGCTGTTGATGCATATCCCACAGTAGTTATTGGGGTCAGATTTGTCTCTACTTTTGTAGAATCCTTGGTTCCAAATATTGGGGAAGATGCCAGAGCTAAGGATGATGTTAAAGAGTTTAAGTATAGCCAATTGGAGCTTGAATGATTCATTGACGAGAGATACTAATGAGCTCAAAGAAACATGTCGCTAGTTTCGGAGGAATCAAGCACAACAAACCCAATCAACAAAACAAACCAAAGCCAAGTTGGCCAAGCAGTATCAACAATGGCATTAAACCATCCCCGTGCAGGAGTGAGTGGAGAGTGGGGAGAGGTTTACAGATAAGGATGTTAACTTGTTAACATCCATCAATGAAAGGCTTGCCAAACTTGTTGTCTTGGATATACTACGAGAGGACATCAATGCATTATGTGCCAGTCTAGAATTCAGCCAATGTCAGGTTGATGATCTAAGGAAAGAGAACATGGTGCTGAAAGGTACTGTAGACTCTATTCATGGAAAGATGGAGGTGGTGCAAAGGGAGAACAAACAACTTAAAGAAACCTTGCTTAATGTACAGTGTCGATCAATGCGAGACAATCTAATATTTTCAGGGATACCGGAGAATGACAACAGCAGAAGCTGTGGGGACACTGTCCGAGACTTTATGTCAACTCAACTGAAACTGCCCACTGATGTCATGCGTAATGTCACTTTGGGAGTAGGCCACAGGCTATTATTGCATATTTGAACATTTTAAGCAAAAGGAAATGGCGAAGAGCAGGGGCAGAGATTTTGGAATGAATGATCACTTCCCTACGGAGATCAATGAAAGGAGAAAAACTATCCCATCATGAAGGAAAAGTGTTGCCTGAATCAACAAGTCTTCTTGGTGATGGATAAACTTTACATCAACGGGCAACTGTATCGGGACTGTAGAGTAACTCTCTGGCTATTTTAATCATGACAACTTCAACTATAACCAATACATGCTCTATTGATCTCCACTTGACAAGGAAAGGGTTGCATATGGCTCAGGTTAATGTATGTAGCCTTCCTAACAAAATACATGAGGTTTTTAACTTAGTCAATACAAATAATATTAAAATTTTAGCTTTGACCGAAACGCATTTGGATGCATCTGTAAATGATGGGCAAATTAGCATTCCTGGAAATACTACTTAGAAGGGACAGGGATAGGATTGGCGGAGATGTAACACTATACATTCAGAATCATATACCTTTTAAGAGGAGGGATGACCTTAATGTATGTCAAATAGAGACACTATGGGCTCAAGTACACTACCGGTCAAAAGTTTTAGAACACCTACTCATTCAAGGGTTTTTCTTTATTTTTACTATTTTCTACATTGTAAAATAATAGTGAAGACATCAAAAGCATGAAATAACACATATGGAATAATGTAGTAACCAAAAAAGTGTCAAAATAAAAATCACAATATATTTTATATTTGAGATTCTTCAAATAGCCACCCTTTGCCTTGATGACAGCATTGCACACTCTTCACATTCTCTCAAACAGCTTCGTGAGGTAGTCACCTGGAATGCATTTAAATTAACAGGTGTGCCTTCTTAAAAGTTATTTTGTGGAATTTCTTTCCTTCTTAATGCGTTTGAGCCAATCACATGTGTTGTGACAAGGTAGGGGGGGTATACAGAATATAACCCTATTTGGTAAAAGACCAAGTCCATATTACGGTAAGAACAGCTCAAATAAGCAAAGAGAAATGACAGTCCATCATTACTTTAAGACATGAAGGTCAGTCAATATGGAAAATGTCAAGAGCTTTGAAAGTTTCTTCAAGTGCAGTCGCAAAAACCATCAAGCGCTATGATGAAACTGGCTCTCATGAGGACCGCCACAGGAAAGGAAGACCCAGAGTTACCTCTGTAGCAGAGGACAAGTTCATTAGAGTTACCAGCCTCAGAAATTGCAGCCCAAATAAATGCTTCACAGAGTTCAAGTAACAGACACATCTCAACATAAACTGTTCAGAGGAGACTGTGTGAATCAGGCCTTCATGGTAGAATTGCTGCAAAGAAACCACCAGTAAAGGACACCAATAAGAAGAAGAGACTTGCTTGTGCCAAGAAACACGAGCAATGGACATTAGACCAGTGGAAATGTGTCCTTTGGTTTGGAGTCCAAATTGGCGATGATTGGTTCCAACCGCCGTGTCTTTGTGAGACGTGGTGTTGGTGAACGGTTGATCTCTGCATTTCCCACCGTAAAGCATGGAGGAGGTTGTGTTATGGTGTGGGGGTGCGTTGCTGGTGACACTGTCTGTGATTTATTTATAATTCTAGGCACACTTAACCAGAATGGCTACCACAGATTCTGCAGTGATACGCCATCCCATCTGGTTTGGGTCTATCATTTGTTTTTCAACAGGACAATAACCCAACACACCTCCAGGCTGTGTAAGGGCTATTTTACCAAGAAGGGGAGATTTGGAGTGCTGCATCAGATGACCTGGCCCCACAATCCCCCAACCAAATTGAGATGGTTTGGGATGAGTCAAACCGCAGAGTGAAGGAAAAGCAGCCAACAAGTGCTCAGCATATGTGGGAACTCCTTCAAGACTGTTGGAAAAGCATTCCAGGTGAAGCTGGGAAGCTGAGAGATGGTGAAGCTGAGAGAATGCCAATATTGTGCAATGCTGTCATCAATGCAAAGGGTAGCTATTTGAAGAAACTCAAATATAAAATATATTTTGATTTGTTTAACACTTTTTTGGTTACTACATTATTCCATATGTGTTACTTCAGAGTTTTGATGTCTTCACTATTATTCTAAAATGTAGAACATAGTCAAAATAAAGAAAAACCCTTGAATGAGTAGGTGTTCTAAAACCTTTGTTCAAATATTTTTTATTGAACACACACAGGAATGGTGTATAGGTATGAAAGGCAGGTATACAATTTTTAACTAAACATAAAAGAGCAGACAGAAATAAAAAGATCCAGAGTTCTGGGTACAAAACAATTATTACAAAACAAGACATACAAAACAAGGACAGGTAGAAAGAAAGAGGGTGGGTGTCACCCCCCCCTTATTCCCCCCCTTTATCCCTCCCCCCCTTTATCCCTTCCCCTTATACCCCTCCCCACTGCTCGGGTGGCGGTGCCAGCACGTGCTGCCCAGAGGTGGATTAAAATATTACAATGGAGAGTGCGTTAAAAAGTACAAATTCACAGCGCCGAATGGTCCAAGTAAGAGAGGAAAGGCTGCCAGATCTGATCAAATGTTAATAATTTATTGTTCAGAATATATCTAATCCTTTCTAAGTGTACAGTGTTTGCCAATTCGCTGAGCCATAATTTGGTAGTGGGCGCTTCCCTCTTTTTCCAGAACAACAAGATTAGTTTTTTTGCCGAAATGAGACTGTAAGAGATGAGTTGTTTTTGGGGGTTGGTTAGTCCGATTAGGGAATCAGACACTCCCAGGATTATCAGAAGCGGGTCTGGGTCAATTGAAGTCTCCAGAACTTCAGAGAGGATCCTAAAAATTCCACACCAGTAACCATACAAGCTAGAGCATAGGGCAAAGCAGTGGAGAAGTGTACCCTGTGCAGCCTGACATTTATCACACATAGGGGATGTATCAGGAAATATCCTATGCAGTTTGGTTTTGGAATAGTGTAATCTGTGTAATACCTTGAATTGTATGAGCCGATGTCTGGAGTTAATGGAGCAGGTGTGGATATACTCCAAGCTATCTTCCCAGTCTGCCATCGAAATGTCAGTCCCTAGTTCTTCCTCCCATTTTGCCTTAATGGCATCTGTAGAGGGTGTGCTAACCGATTGAAAAGAATCATATAAACGAGATATCAGTTTGTCTGAGGTGGGGGATGCTTTTATGCATCCGTCAAACATGGAAGGCTTAGCGTTCCCAAATGTTGGGAGGTGTTTCCTAACATAGTCTCTGATTTGTAGGTATCTGAAAAAGTTACTTCTGGGAAGATTATAAGTTTCCCTCAGCAACTCAAAGGAAGCAAAGGTCCCTTCTATATATAAATCCCCTATGGTACTTATCCCCAACTCTCCCCATTGCTCAAAGGTGTTATCAAGGTTGGAGGGGGCAAAGGAGGGGTTCCTGGCAACAGGGAGCATGAATGACATTGGTCTAAGCTCAAAGTGGGTTTTAATTTGCTTCCAGATTCGGACGGTGCAATGTATAATAGGATTGTTACGATAAAGTGACCTCTCCAGATTGACAGGCGACAAAATCACAGCACCAATAGAGAAGGGGTGACACTCCTCTCGCTCCATACTAAGCCAGGTGGGTGACGGACGTGCGTCATCCAGCAAAAACGTAACCGCACGGAGGTTAGCGGCCCAATAATAAAATATAAAATTTGGGAGAGACAATCCTCCTTCCATCTTGGATTTGCAGAGGTGTTTTTTACCTATCCTGTGTGTTTTATAATCCCAGATGAAAGGATTGATAATTGAGTCCAGTTGTTTATGAAAGGATTTAGGTATGAATACTGGGATGCTCTGGTATAGGTAGAGCAGTTGTGGGAGGAAGACCATTTTAATGGCATTAATTCTTCCGAGCAGAGAAATTGGGAGAGTTCTCCAAAATTGTATGTTTGTCTTTAGTTTTTGCATCAGCGAGGGGAAATTCTCTTTAAATAGTAAGGAGTATTGTTTGGTAACTACAATTCCTAGATAAGTTATCTTCAGAAAAATTTACCTAAGTGGAAGATGTTTTAGCCAGGAGGTGTTTTGTAACCGTATGGGCATTAATTCACTCTTGTTCCAATTTATTCTGTATCCCGAGAAGGTACCAAACAAATTAATCACATCAAGAATAGCTGGAATACTAGCTTGGGGTTCTGTTACATAGAGGTGAATGTCATCTGCGTATAGGGAAATCTTATTTAGAGTATCTTTAGTATTAAAGCCGTGTATTGCTGCATCAGATCTAATCGTCTGAGCGAGAGGTTCAATGATTAGGGCGAAGAGCATAGGCGACAGCGCACAACCCTGCCTTGTCCCTCTGTAGAGGTTAAATCGGGGCGACAATGATTGGTTAGTGAGTATTCTCGCACAGGGGTTCCTATATAAAAGCTGGATCCAATTTATGAACCCATCTCCAATATTACATTTCTGTAGGACTTTGAATAGATAGGACCACTCAACTTGGTCAAAAGCCTTCTCGGCGTCAAGTGATATAACGGCAAGGTCCACGTTTGGTAACCTCTGAGAATACATAATGTTGAAGAGGCGCCTGAGATTGAAGAATGAGTTTCTGTTCGGGATAAAGCCGGTCTGGTCCGAATGGACCAGTTTGCCAATTAAAGTGCTAAGCCTGTTAGCCAGGGTTTTTGCTAAAATCTTTTGGTCTGTATTGAGGAGGGATATTGGTCTGTACGACCCTACCTCTTCCGGATCTTTACCCTTCTTATGTATAACTGTAATGAATGCTTCATCCAAAGTAGATGGGAGAGCTCCATCCTCTCTGGACTGAACCAACATTTTGTGCAGGTAGGGAGAGAGCATGTTGCTGAATGTTTTATAGAGGTCTTGCCACTCTTTAGAGTTTTGATTGTTTCTCGAATTTCTTCAAGAGATATTTCCTTATTCAGGAAGTTAGAATCTTCCTGATTCAGGGCAGGAAGATTACAGTCATCCAAAAAGTTTTGCATAATTAAGGGGTTAGAATCGGCTTTAGATGTATATAGAGTCTCATAAAACTGACGGACTCTGTCATTGATGTCTTTGGGGGAAGAGGGTAATTCCCCAGATGCAGATTTAACTTTGTGAATCATTCGGTCACTCACAATTTTTCGAAGTTGTCTGGAGAGTAATTTGTGTGGTTTGTCACCAAACTCAAAATATTTTTGCTTGGCGTAGAGAAAAGATTTAGCAATTTTAGCTGACAGAGTCTGATTATATTCAAATTTTAAAGAGGTAATTTTTTTATGTTTCTCCATAGATGGATGTCTAGCATTCTCCCTATCCAGTAACTGAATTTGTCCCTCCAGTTCTACCAATTTTCCCTTGTTTTGCCTACTCCTGGCAGTCTGATAGGAGATGATACAGCCTCTCAAATAAGCCTTAAGTGTTTCCCACAGTAATGCTGGGGAAGTCTCTGTGTTGTCGTTGGTATCAAAGAAAAATGTTATTTGGTCTTTAAGATGTTCACAGAATGTTGGTTCTGTGAGGAGCTGAGGATTTAACCTCCAGACCCTCTCGTTTGGTACCATGTCACCCAATCTCAGGGAGAAGGTGAGTGGACTGTGGTCCGAGATTATAATATCATGATACTTCACATTACAGGTATAGGGGAGTAGTTTAGCATCAACCAAAAAGTAGTCAATTCGAGTATAAACATTGTGAACATGAGAGTGAAAGGAGTATTCCCTACCCGTAGGGTTAGTGATCCTCCATATATCAAATAAGTTAGAATTCTTTATGTAGGTATTCAAGAATTCACTTGAATAGGAGGTGGGGGTTCGCCGGGTAGAGGATCTGTCCAAATATTGGTCTAGCACGCAGTTAAGGTCCCCTCCAATGATCAGGTTAGTATGGGAGATATCTGGAATCAGGGCAAGGACTCTTTTGAAAAAAGAGGGGTTATCAATGTTTGGCCCATAGATATTTAGTAGAGTTACAGAAGTAGAGTGGATCTCTCCTATTACGATCACATAACGACCCTCTTTATCCACAATAGTGGTTTTATGTAGAAAGGGAATTCCTTTCCGTACCAGAATCGCTGTGCCTCTCGTTTTGGCAGAGAAGTTAGAGTGATACACTTGCCCCACCCACCTACATTTAAGTCTGCTGTGAGAATTATTTTTCAGATGGGTTTCTTGCAAAAATATGATATCAGACGAGAGTGCTTTCAAGTGGGCTAGGACCTTGCCTCTCTTAATTGGTTCGTTTAAGCCCTTGACATTCCAGGAAGTGAATGTGAGCCCCGCCCCCCTCTCATTTGTAGTTCCTATGGTGGCCTGCATAACTTGTAACTCAATAAAAAGGTAAGAAAGCGCACCAAACCATCACGATCAGCATATGTAGCAGCTACACCCGAGCAGTATCCAACCAGCCCCTCCCCCCCTGCAAGCCCCTTTACTTCCCACCCTGTTCCCCTACTTTCCCCACTATTTACCCCCCCGATCAACCCACCTTTAACAGGCATACACAAATAGGAGAGAAAATAAAATAAAAATGAAAATAATAAACACATTGTCTGGCCGATGCCAAAAAAGCATGGCGCGACCTCGAACAAGAGGTAAAACAAAAATAAAATCCCAACTGTACGTTCACCTCTCACTATCCTAGAACTTCTACTAACATATGAACTGAGGAGGCTCCCGCGAATAAAGTGTCCAATTAGCATCTAATAAACCTAAAGAGAATAAGTTGCAACTTAAACATATTGCGCACTTAAGCGTCATCTTGGGTCAATCTATCCCTGAGATAAGCAAGATATAGCATCACAAGATTATTTTGCTAAGCACTGCCGGTCTAAACATGAACCATCAGCAACCAACTTAGACAGCCGTACATTTACATATTGTGGGTTAGATCGGAAACAAGAATTTCTCTAAATTAAACGTATCCCCCAGTCAGAAAATAAATAAATAAAAAGGTTATATACATGTATACATACACACACATACACATACATACCCATATACATATATATATATATACATATATACATATATATATATATATACATATACACACACACATACATACATACATACATACATACATACATACAAACACATACACACACACACACACACACACACACATCCCCCAAAAATACATATAAAAGTATATATTTAAAAAAAATATATATACATATACACACACACACACCCATACATATATACATTTGCGCATATACACATACATACCCATACATACAGAAACATTCATGCCCCAGAGTAATAATCTACACTAATTTAAAATATACACATACATAATAGTAAAATGCTAAGAGAAAATAATTATAAAGTACAAATAATAATTATATGTACGCACACCTACCTAGACACTACAGAGGGCTGGTGGGGATCTAATCGGGAGAGCGGCCCTCGGCTATAACAAAGGCAGAACGGCACAAAACAACAACTTGCTATCCAGGTGTCTGTGTCTGCCCCTTCCCCACCATCACCCCCAGTCCCCTGCAAGCTTTAAATAAATGGTATTGTAATAACAATAAATGTAAGAATTAAAAAATAAATAACGAAACAAAAAAAAATGGGCGAATATAAGTATATTCATCCGAAAGTGTCAATGATCAAACCTGGAAGGCATCCTAAATAGGCATCGCTCTGAACATAGCCAGAATGAAAGTGACTTTAATTGAGAGCCAAGACCGCCCTCCACAGCATCTTACATGTTCGGTAGCCCTTGTTGAGACCGTTCAATACGGTTTCACCCGTTATGGTTTGGTATGGATTCGATTCCATGAGCAGACCCTAACACACAATGACAAGGCCCTCTAACCTGTACGGGGGATTGGCGTCTGTTCCCGGATAAACTTCTCTGCGTCCAAAACCGAGGAGAGCCAAATCTTCTCACCGGAGGGCGGGGTAATTCTTAGTCTTGCAGGGAAGAGCAAGGCTGGGCGAAGATGGAGTTTGTAGAGTTTGGCCATGACATCTCTGTAGCCGCCACGGCATAATCATCATAGACACGGAAGGGGTGCCCTTTATGTAACAGGTTGCCCCTCATTCGGGCCTCGCGCAGGATAAGATCCTTGGTCTTGAAACTGTGACAACAGATGATTACTGGGCGAGGGCGTTGACCCGGTCCAGGCACTGGGACAGGGGCGCGATGTGCACGGTCCAGCTGGGGGTCCGAAGCCAAAACATCCGATCCCATTGCATCCTTCAATAGCTTGGCAAAGAAGTCGGTGGGGCGAGAGCCCGCCTCTACCCCCTCTGCCAGACCAACAACGCGAAGGTTATTACGTCTGGAACGGCCCTCCAGGTCGACCACTTTCACAGAAAGCCTCTGCACAGTACCCTGTAGTGACGAGCACAGCTTCTCTAACTCGTCGATCCTACCAGCGCTGAATTCAGAAGCCCTCTCAAGGTCCACAATACTCTGGCCCTGCGAAGCGACCGCTCGAATGGTGCCCTCGATTTTGGTGTCCAGTTCAGCAATAGTAGCCTTAAGATCCTCAGCTAAAGCAACACGTAGTTCTCCCAAAGCCTGGGTAAGTTCTTTAAGTGTCACGTTGTTGCCTGTGCCTTCCGCCATGTCTGTCTCGTTGTTTGGTGTGGAGTAGGCCTCCGATGTGGATTTATTGTCCTTTGGTCGCTTATTACTCGGCATTTTTACACAGAAAGTTACGATGTTGTATTAGAAAGAAACGTTTGTTGTAAAAAGTATCATAAAGTAGGTTAAGTTAGATTATTTCGCAAAAAAGTTGCAGGAGCCTCTCACACGCAGCCGTTCACTCCAACAAGCTAGCTCCGCCCCCCCTAAAACTTTTGACCGGTAGTGTACATCTGCAGCACCAGGCATCCATTTGGTAGGATGTGTGTATAGACATCCTAGTGCTAAGATGTCCTATCTGGATGACTTATGCACTGGGTTTGAACAGGCTACAGACAGTAACATATATGTATTTATCTTGGGTGATTTTTGTATGAATTGGAAGGATCATATTTAAACTAATTTTAACATTTTAACAAAATGAATGAGATGTGCCGAGAGCTGTGGTTTGAAACAAAGGGTTAATGATACTACTAGATCATCAACTAAGTTAGGTCACCGTTTGGACGCATGCATTGATCTGATCTTCTGTAATATACCATTGCAATGCTTAAAAGCCAGATCAATGCCAGTGGGCTGGACAGACCATAATATTGTGACCATAACCATGAACACCAAGGTTCCAAAGAAACCCCCTAGGATTGTGGTCAAGAGACATTTTAAAACATTTAATCATGAGCTATTTGAAAATGATTTGGCTGCTGTACCCTGGGAGCTGATTTATCTAGAGGATGATTTAAATCACGCTACAGAAGGTTTTATTGATTTGCTCACTGAGGTAATGGACCATCATGCACCAGTAAGAAAGAGAACAGTTGGGGCTCGTCTATCTCCATGGATTGATGATGAACTGCAGCCTTATCTAAACTAGAAATTGATTAACAGAATTATGGAACACTACATAATTAGGCAGTAAAATTAAATCGTAAGAAAAAAAACATATTTTTACGAAAATTATTTTATTGATTGTAAAAATGATTCTAAAAAGGTATGAAATATAGTTAAGGGCTTACTTGGTACATCTATTTCATCATACCCATCTAGTGTGGAGGTTGACGGGGGAACAACAACAAAACCAGCTGATATTGCCAATAATGTTGCTGCTTTTTTTTAACAAAGAAAATGTATTTACTCAGCAATAATGTAAACACCCATTCTTCCAAACAAGCTATTGCCCAATGGAATGATGATCATATTATGAGCAAAAAAAACTGCTTTTTTAGTCTACAAATGGCGTCAGACATTACCCAATGGTAAATCTACAGGTTATGATCTCATGGACAATGTTTAATACTTCGCTATGCTGCTCCCCAGATAGCAGCTCCACTGAAATACATATTTAATTGGTCACTGGAAAAAGGGACACTTGCAAATGTATGGAAGCATGCTAAACTGTGTCCAATCCCGAAAGACAGCAAAGAACCAATTACTCCTCCCAATAGTCGACCAATTAGTCTACTCCCTTCTCTCAGTAAGATATTGGAGGGTATTGTGAGTAGACAAATATGGGAGTACATGGAAAAGAATGATCTGATTACAGTCAATCAGCATGCTTATCGCAAAAACCATTCCACTACTACTGCATTGGTGGACATGACTGACCAGTGGCTCAATGCATTTGATTTAGTGGATCATGAAATAATTTTGACAAAATTAATGCATTATGGGTTTAAGGAGGTAACATTGAATTGGGTACAGTCATATCTAACTGACAGGAAACAGTCATCCTATATCAATGGGTCATTTTCTTCCCCTCATGCTTTAAACTGTGGAATACCGCAGAGCAGCTGCCTTGGGCAACTTCTTTACTCAATATTTACCAACAACCTTCCTTATGACTTATCTGAAACTCAAGCTACTATATTTACAGATGATACTACAATTTATACAGCCAGACAATCGGTTCAACAGGTACAGCAAGCACTACAAGTAGATCTAGGAAATATCAGGGAGTGGGTTTGCTGGAACTAACTTGTTAAGTTAACTAACTTGTTAACTTGTTATGTTGGTCTGTTCCACCAGGAAAAGGCAAACACAGCATGGGATACAATTAAGTATGGGGGGAGTACAAATTGAGGAAGTGGCAGAAACCAAACTACTAGGAGTGCAGCTTGACAACTGCTTATCATGGTCGTCTCAAATAAATAATCTATGTAAAAACAATATTTTTAACAGCATGCTAGATCAGAAGGATAGCTAAATATTTACTGGGAAAGATTCTTAAGCAAATAACCCAAGCATTACTTGGGAGTCAGGTGAACTACTGTTCTGTGGTCTGGGGAAATGCATCAGCAAGTTAAATTAGGAGGCTGCAGATTGAACAGAACAAAGCAGCAAGGATTGTTATAAGGTGGAGATATGGTTATTCTGTTGTAGTCATGCTCAATGCTCTTGGTTGGTCATCAATCAACAAGATAATTGGAAAAAAACATGCTTATTTTATTTCATAATGTACACCATTTAAAACGGCCAAACTGTATTCACAACAGTATTCAGTTGGTAAGAGACAGACATTCAGTAAATACTAGGAATAGATTGTCTACCATCTATGTGTTATCTAGACAGAAAAAATAAATAGGCAAAATAACATTTTGATTTAGAGCAACTAAGTAATTGAATAATTTATCTGAGCAAACCAAAAACCTTTCAATATATAAATTGCAACAATACTTTAGAACCATTTAAATATAATAAATTAGAAGGTTGTGTGGGACTAAGGAATCAATCTATCTTTTTAGACTGTTAGAGTATTTATCTGGTCAATATGTCAGAGTATTATGTCTGTTTGTAACAGTGTGTTTATATGTGAAAATGTGATCATATTTGAAATTGTATTTGAATGTTTAAGGACTCTTGGAAGATTAGTCCAAATGAGGACAAAAAGAGATCCTAATAAAATAAAATGAATCCCTCTCTTTCTTTCCGCCTGCCTCTCTCTCTCTGCCTGCCTCTCTCTCCATCTCCCTCTCTCTCTGCCTGCCTCTCTCTCTCTCTCTCTCTCTCTCTACCTTCCTCTCTCTCTCTGCCTGCCTCTCTCTCTCTGCCTGCCTCTCTCTCTCTCTCTCTCTCTCTCTACCTTCCTCTCTCTCTCTCTGCCTGCCTCTCTCTCTCTGCCTGCCTCTCTCTCTCTCTCTCTCTCTCTCTACCTTCCTCTCTCTCTCTCCCTGCCTCTCTCTCTCTGCCTGCCTCTCTCTCTCTCTCTCTACCTTCCTCTCTCTCTCTCCCTGCCTCTCTCTCTTCCTGCCTCTCTCTCTCTTCCTGCCTCTCTCTCCCTCCACCTCTCCCTCTTTCCGCATCTCCCTCTTTCCGCATCTCCCTCTTTCCGGATCTCTCTCTCTTTCTCTGCCTTACCCTCTCTCTCTATCTGCTTCTGCCTGCCTCCCTCTCCTTCTCTCTCTGCCTGCCTCTCTCCTTCTCCCTCTCTCCGTCTCTCCAGCTCTCTCTGCCTGCCTTTCTCTCTCTGCCTGACATTCTCTCTCTGCCTGCCATTCTCTCTCTCGCTCTGATCACACGATGTTCACAACCCTATCATCAGTCAATGATTAGGTAATAAAAACAGACTATAAACATAATAATAACATATTGGCAACCAACCCAGGCGCTTATTTATAACATATTTACGGCATAATAATCAACCAAATGATACTTCAATCACAAAATAATTTCAATCTTAATCATGAACCAATAAATAACATCATAATCTTGAATAACAATCAAATTATAAACCAATAGCGACATTATGAAGAGACGTGTTTATTTCTTGGACCTGCTTGTTAGATATGATAAGGAGCATAGTCATTTCAAAATTGTCTGCAACTCTAAACCAAAGCCCAGTCCCTGACAATCACTGACTGATGAGAAAATTATATGAGGGAGAGAGCTAGAGTCAGATGCAGTTGACACTGACTGTTTTCACATTTCCAAACTAAAGAGCCTGGTTAACCGTTCAACAACAAGTCACATATGATGAAGATATATGCCAATTTCCATGGGCCTTCAGGCTTACAGAACAAAATGGCCTCCAATTTCACTGGAACAATTTACAAGGTCAGGAGGATAATTGGGAGTTGTGCGATGGAATTAAATTGGTCCGGAGCAGACAATACTTTCCACAAGGTCAATCTGAATGAGAACTGTACTGTAGGCATCAAGGGAAATATGGATGGAATGATATTGTGCCAGTGTCATATTGAATTAGCACCAAACCAACGCTTCTGCAAAGCGATGAATACTGTCATGACAACTCACAAAGGAATCCAGTGCTATTTAGTGTTTCCTCAGCTAATGCAATACCAAGTCATGTGTTTGAAATAACTACTAATCCTTGAATGAAATTAAACCAATAAAGTCTAATTGATGGACAGTCCTCCGATGATTCAGTTGGTCCCTCAGTCCAATTTATCATTGCTACTATATTTGTGACACACCACCTGGATTCGGTCCAATGTAGCAACATTTGAATTATTATTTACTTATTTTTTTACATAGGATAAAAGTAGAGACTCCAAGCTACAAAATGGTATATCATACACTGCAGTTGAGGAACAATTGGAAAGTAATTCTGCTTTGAAAGTTGATAAACTTGTAACCCACTTTTGAGAAAATGGCATGTGTCTACGCCTATTCAGCATCATTCACACCCTCTTAAGCCACCAATCTCTTTAGGGATTCACAGTGTAGTAAACAACCAAAGATTGAAAGTAGTAGTAAAAAGTAGTAGTAAAAATATACTTTATCTAGTCCTTGGCCTATATCCTAATGTGATTTTGGTGCAGGTCATGTTGTTCTTCACATTACAGTCTCTGGTAAACACACACTATATCAAATCAAATCTATGTGTATTTGCCACATGCACAGGATACAGAAGGTGTAAACGGTACAGTGAAATGGTTACTTGCAGTTTGGAATATTTTCTTTAGACATGTAGCTAGCTAGCTAAACAATGAACCATAATCCCAACTCTAATGCCGTGTTCAAAACAACTGGGAACTCTGAAAAAAAAATGACCTCCGAATGGTCATCCAACTTGGAATTCGTACTCGGGAACTCGGGCCTCTTTCTAGAGCTCAGACTTTCCGACCTGAAGATCACAGACGTCCTGATTTTACCTCGTATTTTTCAGATTTCCCAGTAGTTTTGAACGCGGCAATACTACCATGCATTAATCTGCAGGTAGCTAAAGCTAACCAACTACATTCAATGTGCGCTAGCTAGCTAACATTATGCTAGCTAACAGTAAGCTTTAACTTGCAATGAAAACAACTTTCTGGCAAAATTAGAAACGTACAATATCTGAAAATGTAGCTAGACTCTTACCCGTATACATGGATGAACGCTTCTCCCTCTCTGTCATGGATGCCATGGTTGCCCTTCGTTTGAAGATGTAATCCAGAGACAGGTGTTTTATACAACAGCCTTCTGTGTGTTATCTTTTTGGACTGTCTGCATTTGGCAATCATTTGTATCTGCCAAGGCAGCAGCTACTCTTCCTGGGGTCCAGCAAAATTAAGGCAGTTTATACAATTTTAAAAACATTACAATACATTCACAGACCGTGTGCCCTCAGGCCCCTACTCCACCACTACCACATATGTACAGTACAAATCCATGTGTACGTGTGTGTATAGTGCGTTATAACGTCTTCATTAGAAGACGCTACAACATCTGGTTCAATTAAAATGTTTTTACCTAAATCAGGGGTTTCCTCATTATCTGATTCATTTTCAGAGTCTGCATGGCACAATCATCCTCCAGAAAGTAGTCCATCACAACTTTTTCCCACTGAGCTTTGTCGATAGCGCTATTAACTTCAGGATAGCAATGTTGAGAGCAGTAGGAAAACATTTTCAGTTCATGATATCTTAAAAAAAAGCCGCAGTAGACAGGATTATACACACATACTGAGCAGCTCATGTTATAGAAGCAAGCTACATGGCAGACCAATCTGAACTCATCTCTCGGCATGTCCAGCCTATCCATTATCTCAGCCAATCATGGCTAGCGGGGTGGTTCTTGTTTTTTAGGTGGCTAAACCAACTAGGCTTGTAATTTAACATTTGTATTCGTACTTACAGATGGCATACACGTTTGTTATTAAGGCACATGAAAGCTCACATGTTCCAGACGGCATTTCTGCAAAAAAATATACTTATTTTGATAAAAAAATAAAAACACTTTCAAATGCCTCTCCTAGGAAGGAGTGATGTGCAACATAAGCCTAGTTTATTGAAATGGGTCAAATATTTTCCTCCATCGACTGTAAAGATACTATGTATGACTAAACAACATTTTCTGGACTAGGGCTGTTATGGTGACTGTATTACTGCCACACCAGCGGACACGAGTCATGACCGCAGTCAAATTCCACGTGACCGTTTATTCACGGTAATTAGGCTTCTCCAAAACCGTGCTCTGATGCTGCTGATGGTCATTAGTGGCCCACCAACTTGTGAACTGCCAGTCACTAATGGCCTGGTACTCAGTGCTCTATTGTCCCTCTAATCACTCTGACATCAATGCAAAAGCACGTTGCGCAACCTTTCTATAGGCTAAGCAATTTCATGAGAAAAGTTTTGATGGCTTCTATTTAAAAGAGGAGGATCCCATCAGCTTTCTATAGGCTAGGACTACTATACACTATATATACAAAAGTATGTGGACACCCCTTCAAATGTTGTGGATTCGGCTATTTCAGCCACACCTGTTGCTGACATGTGTATACAAACAAGCACACAGCCATGCAATCTCCATAGTAGAATGGCCTTCCTGAAGAGCTCATTGACTTACAATATGGGACCGTCATAGGATGCCACCTTTCCAACAAGTGAGTTCATAAAATTTCTGCCCTGCTAGAGCTTCCCTGGTCAACTGTTAGTGTTGTCATTGTGAAGTGGAAACGTCTAGGAGCAACAACGGCTCAGCCGCGAAGTGTTAGGCCACACAAGCTCACAGAACGGGACCGCCAAATGTTGAAGCGCGTTAGGCGTAAAATTTGTCTGTGCCTCTGGAAGCAACATCAGCACAAGAACTGTTCGTTGGGAGCTTCATGAAATGAAATTCCATGCAGCCACACAAGGCTAAAATCACTATGCGAAATTCCAAGTGTTGGCTGGAGTGGTGTAAAGCTCGCTGCCATTGGACTCTGGAGCAGTGGAAACGCATTCTCTGGAGTAATGATTAACGCTTCACCATCTGGCAGTCCGATGGACTAATCTGGGTTTGGCGGATGCCAGGACAACACTACCTGCCCCAATGCACATTGCCATACTGTAAAGTTTGGTGGCCGAGAAATACTTGTGAATGATGTACTATCACTTGTGAATGATGTATTATCACTTGTGAATTATGTATTATCACTTGTGAAGGATGCCGTAAGGCAAGAAACAGCACATGCCGTTTAAAAAAAATCATAGTCGCACACATTATGTGCACATAGCCTACAGAGCACATAGCCTACAGAGCACAAACCCTACAGAGCACATAGTCTATAGAGCACATAGCCTACCGAGCACATAGCCTACAGAGCAGATAGTCTACAGAGCAGATAGTCTATAGAGCACATAGCCTATAGAGCACAAAGCCTACAGAGCAGATAGCCTATAGAGCACATAGCCTACAGAGCACATATCCTACAGAGCACATAGCCTACAGAGCAGATAGTCTACAGAGCACAACGCCTATAGAGCACATAGCCTACAGGGAAGATAGCCTACAGAGCACATAGCCTACAGAGCACATAGTCTATAGAGCACATAGCCCACAGATCACATAGCCTACAGAGCCGATAGCCTATAGAGCAGATAGTCTATAGAGCACATAGCCTACAGAGCACATAGCCTACAGAGCAGATAGTCTATAGAGCACATAGCCTACAGAGCACATAGCCTACAGAGCAGATAGCCTACAGAGCACATATCCTACAGAGCCTAGTGAAACGTGTTTTTATAAGCCCAGTCATTGTGCAATCACATGTGAAAAAAGAGAAAAGAATCCACTTTAAAACATGGTAAACATAGGCTCCGTGTGAGTTTCAATTTTGGACAAGATCATTTTCACCATAAAAACGCAACTACATAATAAAGCATTCCATGCATCTTCGCAATTGCAGACATACGTAAGACGGCCTACTATTTCTAATGTGATGATGAGTAGATTAGATAGTCATAATTTAGGCTAATAATATAACTCAATCACTGTTCGCAAAAAAATACTGTTCAATGTACGGCTGAGCGCATATTGCGTAGAGTAGACCTGGGCTACATCAGCTACGGTTCTTCTATGGGAAAAACGTGGCCTTTCATAAACACATTTCATGCAATTCTACTACACTTTATACAACTGGAGACATTAGCAGAATCTTTTTTAATACGACAAATAACGGTAGCCTACTCTGCTGACACTGACAAACAGATCAATAAAAAAGACGATGTCCATATACTAGACCTACAAGAACGGAAGGCACACATACAATTTGACATCCATCTAAACTGGAGGAGGAAATGATTGTAAAAAAATGAACTTTAAGTAGCACTGACCCAACCAACAATGATAAATAGTGAATATGTGCAGTGCGCACTCACCAGGGATATTTCCCATGCTCTCCAGTGGTGCCAATAAGATAGGCTATACTGTTATTCGCTCAATTAAGTTCAGAATTTGTCTTTTCATTGTCTTTTCATTGTCTTCTCTTTACAGCAATAACCACTGTTTTCCCACGATTGTATTTTGAAATATTGCGATATGCCTGGCTTGGCCTCTCAGACACACAGTCACAACTCAACAATAATCTGCCCAAATTGCGTGCGCTGTCTTTCCTTCTGACCGTAGACAATAAGATTCGAAACAATTTATTAATTCTAAAGGAGCGAATGATCCTCTGTGGCCAAATGATGCCTTAGTAGCCTTTTACAAATTATTTCATGTATTTCTGTATAGACAGGAGTAGGCAAATTAAGATTTATAATTTTGGCTATTTAATTAAATTGACTTTAGGGAAAGCTTAGCTTCCTCTTTCCTTATGGGTGTGCTGCCTATGGATGCATATTAAAAACATTATAAAAAAATAAAAAATAATCCACCCATAGGCTATATGTAAAGAGCAGATTAAATTAAGAATAGTCTGATGGGTGAGAATATTATCAAGTGCTTGTCAAATTGTGAATGAGAGACTGATGAAGTGTGAAGAAACAGAGCAGAGCTCATGCCTTTCATGCAACTTTTTTCAAATCGTCATTAGAGTCGCATCATGCAGCCTTAGAATGTATTAAATATCAAAACATAAAGCCCATCGCTTGTAGAACAACTGAAGTTGCATAAATTACTCTAAATTAAGCATATAGGAGGATCTGATTCTTTATTAACCGCTCAACACAGAATGTGAAGGTGCACACTCCTTCAGAAATCATTTGGAGAACATATCCTTTCTATTTTACTCAGCTATGTTCAATTGTATTCTTCATACTATAAAATGATCTAAAATAATGCTACAGAATTCTAAGCACATTTTGACTGCTAAATGAACTAGTTTAGCCCACAGCCATATGACATAGCCAGATCAGGGCCTAACAAGGTTAACTCAGAGTATGCTATTCTGTTCTTCTGAAATAGACTACATTTTCTTCATATCATGTTTCTTTAGACTTGTCTAAAATAAATTATGGATTTATTGTGATGGTGTAGGCTATATTAAATGGATTTATTGTGATGGTGTAGGCTATATTAAATGGATTTATTGTGATGGTGTAGGCTATATTAAATGGATTTATTAGGCTTTTTAAAACGTATATGTTCCAATGGTCTGCATCAGCGGCTTGTAGACTAGGGTGAAAGCCAGGAGATGCGAAACGTGTTTATGTTATTTGCATGACAATAACCGGCTGACAAAATGTAATGACTGCCACAGCCCTAGTCTGGACACATCGCTGCTGAAAACAATCTGTTGGAAGCTCGATTTGCTGCTTGACTTGTTGTTTTCTCTCTTCCCACAAACCCCAGGCTCAATGATGACTGTGAAATAATAAAAACAGACATGTTCTTCATTAGATCCTGTATGAAACAGTCTGAGACAAAGCCAGAGCTTGACTCCTGTAATCTAGTCTCCTAGTTGACTCCTGTATCCTAGTCTCCTAGTTGACTCCTGTATCCTAGTCTCCTAGTTGACTCCTGTATCCTAGTCTATTCCATCCACTCCTAGTTACAGACCACAGTTCTTTAAATTTGGTCTGGTTGAATGGTTTTTAAGAGCAGCTTATATATGTTAATTTTAGGTGCATATAAGCATTCACTTTAAGAACCATTTAAGGTATGTGGAGTAGTGTATGTGTGTGTTGTGAGTGATGTAGTGACTCATTTTGGGTTTGCAGAGTTTGTGTGTGTGTGTGTGTGTGTGTGTGTGTGTGTGTGTGTGTGTGTGTGTGTGTGTGTGTGTGTGTGTGTGTGTGTGTGTGTGTGTGTGTGTGTGTGTGTGTGTGTGTGTGTGTGTGTGTGTGTGCGTGCGTGTGTGTGTGCGCGCGCGCGTAGGGTCAGACTGTCTTTGCAGTTTTAAGTTGTAAAGACCATACCACCAGATGCAAATGACGCCCTCAGCGACCTTTTGGGTAGGTTTAAAATAAATGTGTTGCCCCCCGAGGCATTTCAGTTAGAGGGGCCTTGGGGGCCAGTGTGTGAAATCAAACCCCGGTGTTGTGGTTTCTTCCCCTCAGAGTAGCCTCCCTCAAACACAGCTGGCCTTCACTGAGGCCCTTCATATGGATGCAGGAGGTAGACGCATTATCATGCATGTACACTGAATCTGGTTTAGGGGTTCAACTCAATCCCTGTGCTCTGTGACTCTGTAAATCTGGACCAGGTATGCAATGGGGTAACATATTTTGTCTGGATACGGACTGCATGTAAACTACATACGTAGGTGCCATTACGCTGTAAGCGCATGGCGAGAAGCAGAAAAGCTCAGGTAATTGCTACCTAGAGATGACTTTGGGTAAAAACATATTGGCCTGCCCATTTGGTGTGATTGACATAGCATGGGTGATGGTAACTGCTCTCCTGGGACTCTCCACATGGCTCCATTGTGTGCCCATTAGGACCATGTCCCCATGATGTCATAGAGCGTGGCTGGTGCCTAAACCAGCTCTCATCAAAGACCAGCACATTGGAGTGGAGCTTTATTACTCCCACACAGGAAGGGGCTGCAGTCCATTCTGCTCTCCCCCACTCCATATATACTATATTATAGCAGTGTGTTTTGCCCCAGTCTCCTAGCGACCCTTACCTAAACAAGATGTACCAAAACGGGTGCATGACATCACCGCAAGCAAATTTATACGTTATAAAGAGCATTCTATTTCTTGTAAAACATTGACACCTTTTTAGCATTAGTATGGCCTCAGCTCCAGAAACACACACAACAGGCTTTATGTTAAGAGTTGTGGGCCTGTATGTCCCAGACTTTTTGGAGTGGAACAGCGGAGGTTGGAGAGACAGAAACAGGAGTATTTAATGAAACGGAAAGCACTCGGTATCTGCCACTGACTGAGGACAGAGGATCCCTTTCAGCAGAAATGACAGCCAGACAGCATTGTCTATTGTCATTGGAAGTGTAAAATTAGTTCCAGTCCTGGGTAATCTGTGGTGGCTGTGATAGAGTGATGGCTGGAGCGTCAGAGGCCCAAACTCAGAACAGGACTGGACAATTTCTTACGGGCAAGGCTGTGGTCTGGCGCTCCCCCCAACCTACCTCCCCAAGAAATGTCTCCCAGAACATACCAGAAAGGGGGGATAATCCCACAAAAGACCGTAATAATAGAGAAAAAACACTTAAAGAAAGAAAGACATGGAGAGAAAGAAAGAAAGGGTATCAGTTTCGACTAAGTGAGGAATGTTCTCCCTAGGAACAATGCAGACGATATTTTAATCTTAAACAATATACAGTGCAAAAAGCCGGCTCACAGAATGAATGTCAGTCTAAGCACAGACAGACATGGTGTCGCTAAAAAAGTCTAAATAAGACCTCAGCTCGAGGTCCAGAGCCAGTCAGCCACTAAGTTTGCCTTGGTTCTGGTTCTGATCTGCAAGTTGGACTGACTGATTGTCACGTTCCTGACCTATTGTTCCTTTTTCTTTTATTTATTTAGTTGGTCAGGGCGTGAGTTGGGGTGGGTTGGCTTTGTGTGTTTTTTGTATTGTCTAGGGCACAGGTGTCAAACTCATTCCACGGGGGGCCGAGTGTCTGCGGGTTTTCGCTCCTCCCTTATACTTGATTGATGAATTAACATCACTAATTAGTTAGGAACTCCCCATACCTGGTTGTCTAGGGCTTTATTGAAAGGAAAAAACAAAAACCTGCAGACACTAGGCCCTCCGTGGAATGAGTTTGACACCCCTGGTCTAGGGTGTTGTATGGTTTAGGGGGTTAAGTAGAGTAGATGGGTTAGTGTTCAGTGTAGGTGTCTAGGAAAGTCTATGGTTGCCTGAATTGGTTCTCAATTAGAGACAGCTGGTTATTGTTGTCTCTGATTGGGAGCCATATTTAAGGCAGCCATAGGCTTTAGCTGTTGTGGGTAATTGTCTATGTCAGTGTGTAGTGGTCAGTGTTAGCACTATTTCTGTTTATATAGCTTCACGGTCGTCAGTTTGTTGTTTTGTTTCGTTCGTTGCTCTTCTCAAATAAAAGAAGAATGTATTTCTCACACGCTGTGCCTTGGTCCTCTCTCTCTCCCTTTGACGATCGTGACACTGATAAATGTAAGATGTGGCTAGTCTTAAGGACAGGTTGATCTTCTACATGTGGTTTGATGGCTAGAATACAAGATGGTTGACAAAAGAAAAGCAGTTCATGTCCTTTCCCATGCCATGTCCCTCTTGGCACTGTATGTATAAATATGAATGTGTGCGTGAGGTAGGGAAGTCTCTAAATTGTGTGCACGTGTACCTGTGTTTGTGTGTGTCCAGTGTACTGTATGTGTGTGTGGAAGGTCATTGCAGGTGGGGTATCGTGTTGCGGATCCTGGGAGGTTAAATACAAGAGGGCACAGAGAGTGGCGAACTCGTTCCGCCCGACTGCTCCTGAAAACCGCCAGTCAGCCGAGTGTTAAGAGCAAGAGGCATTTGCCGTCTGACTCAAATCACCTTCCATCAGAGAAGCTGTGCCTCGTGACCGCAGGGCCAGGGCACCTTTATCCCTCCAACAACCCTCTCTAATTAACTGTAGACACTCACCAGCTACCAGTCATCTCACAACTCTCTCTCTAACCAAATGTAGCCACTACCCTTACCAGTCAGCCACCATCCTCTCTAGTCAGCCAGCTACTAGTCAGATCCAACCCTCACCAATTACCACCTTCCACCCTCACCACCTACCAGCAACTGTCCCTCCACCCAAGATTTTCCAATTGTGAGTTTCATTGAGTTCATCTCTGACTGAAAGAGGTGAGTACATGTTGGCGCTGAATCATCCCGGAGAACATATAACTCAAACCTTCTCTTACAGACCTTGAAACGTACACGGAGCCGAGCAAAACCAACAGTAGCCGTTGCTACTGTAGCAAACATTATATTCAACCTGCATATTGAAAAGGCAGGATCGAGTCCACATTGCAGATGAAAGCACAGGAATTAAGAAGCGGAGGAGGAGAGGAAGGGGAGGTGGGGCTTTCTTTCTAGCAATGGAAGAAGAATGCAGAATTGGGTTCTCTCTCAGAAAGTGCCCTTAATCCACACTTAACTCTATTACATATGGGACGCTTTGGTTAGGAGCGCAAAAGCCAGGGAAAACCATTCCAATAACAGCGCATCGCTGACTCCCTATTTAACACAATTATTAGCAAACACAAAAAGGCTGTTACTGCATTTTGGGGAAACGTTTTTAGATTTGGCTTTGAAAGGAAACTGGGCCACGGGAAGCTTTGATGTCTTAATTATGCTTTTTTTCACCACCATAGAAACTGGGGTGCTTATTGATGGAACAGAAGAGAGAGAGGGTGGGACAGAGGGAAGGAGAGAGAGATAGGAGACAGACAGAGAGAGAGACCGAGAGAGAGACGGTCAGAGAGAGAAAAGAAGGAAGGAGCCCGATAGCTGGGAAGAGAGAGGGAAGTAGGGTGAGAAAAAGTGGAAGAGAGCAGGATGGGGTGAGAGATTGAAGAGATTAGGTCAGAGAGGGAGAAGAGTGAGGGACAGAGCTTAAGTATCAAACTGTGAAAAAGAAAGGGTCACGGAAGAGCCCCCCGTGCACCACAGGGCCCAGTCCTAGGGCAGTTGATTTACGGTTGTCTTCGGGTTGGTCAGGCAAGTGTGTGACCGGCATCTGTGTGCTTGCACCTGTGTGCTTGTCTGCAACATCTGTGATGTGTGTGTGTTTGTTATACAGGTATGAGTGTGAGTGTGCATGTGTTTGTGTGTGTGGATCTATGACAGGCCTTACCTGGGGGCTGACACTGGGGCCGTAGCCCATGCCGGGCGAGGACATGGAGTGTGGGCCCATGGGGGAGCTGATGACAGAGAATGGCGAGCCCAGGCCGTTCATGGGAGAACTCAGGTTGCTGATGGGAGAGTGCAGGGAGCCCGAGGGCCCCATGGAGGACGGGCTGAGCAGGGATGGGTGCATGCCCCGGTGGGACGTGGGAGAGCCCAGGGGAGACGAGGTCACCTGGCCTGATGAATCTACACAAGAGAAGAAAATGTGTCAGAATAAGCAGCGTCATTAAGACGTATTTTCGGGGTTATCAACATCAGCATCATCAGCAGCATCATCAGCAACATTATTTTCAATGTACTCTCAACGAGAGCAGTCTGTTATATTAATCATTACCACAACTGTCTAGCGGTATTAACTTGCAGTAAAAGCCTATAACTTTAGGATCTATTATGCCCCATACATTACACTGGATGTGATGAAAGACACCTTGCATTATAATTGTGGACAGCTGAGTGTAGCCATCTAAAGGCTTGGTGCCTGAAAATTACACAACCAATCCCATCTAATCTACTTCATGGTCCATATAGCAGCAATCTGCACAGTCGCAGCTTGTTATGCTTCTCCCTGCCCACCTAAACCTCACGCCTCAGCGCCTCCTTTGGCTGTCTGCAGAGACAGAGACACAACCTGCAGCCCAGAGCCACAACCCTGACCCTGACCTTTTCACATCATAGCTGAACTTGAGCTCTGCTCTGCAGGGCTGGAGGACGACAGACAGACATACACTGAGTACACAAAACATTATGAACACCTGCTCTTTCCCTGACATAGACTGACCAGGTAAATCCAGGTGAAAGCTATCCCACTCTAAAGGTTCTTCACAAGAGAGAGCCTTCCTTTGCTCCCACTGTTTATTTATTTATTTTTATTTATTTTACCGTTATTTTACCAGGTAAGTTGACTGAGAACACGTTCTCATTTGCAGCAACGACCTGGGGAATAGTTACAGGGGAGAGGAGGGGGATGAATGAGCCAATTGTAAACTGGGGATTATTAGGTGACCATGATGGTTTGAGGGCCAGATTGGGAATTTAGCCAGGACACCGGGGTTAACACCCCTACTCTTACGATAAGTGCCATGGGATCTTTAATGACCTCAGAGAGTCAGGACACCCGTTTAACGTCCCATCCGAAAGACGGCACCCTACACAGGGCAGTGTCCCCAATCACTGCCCTGGGGCATTGGGATATTTTTTAGACCAGAGGAAAGAGTGCCTCCTACTGGCCCTCCAACACCACTTCCAGCAGCATCTGGTCTCCCATCCAGGGACTGACCAGGACCAACCCTGCTTAGCTTCAGAAGCAAGCCAGCAGTGGTATGCAGGGTGGTATGCTGCTGGCATATGTTATTCACTGGTCCCTCTCTCTCACTCTCTCTGTGTCCCTCTCTCTCACTCTCTCTGTGTCCCTCTCTCTCACTCTCTCTGTGTCCCTCTCTCTCACTCTCTCTGTGTCCCTCTCTCTCACTCTCTCTGTGTCCCACTCTCTCACTCTCTCCGTGTCCCTTTCTCTCACTCTCTCTGTGTCCCTCTCTCTCACTCTCTCCGTGTCCCTCTCTCTCACTCTCTCCGTGTCCCTCTCTCTCACTCTCTCCGTGTCCCTCTCTCTCACTCTCTCTGTGTCCCTCTCTCTCACTCTCTCTGTGTGTGTCTCTCTGTCACGGTGTATGTGTGTGTCTGTCTCTGTGTGTGTGTCTCTCTCTCTGTGTGTGTCTCTCTCGCTCTCTCTCTGTGTGTGTCTCTCTCTCTCTCTGTTTCTCTCTCTCTCTGTGTGTCTGTCTCTCTGTGTGTGTGTGTGTGTGTGTGTCTCTCTCTCTCTCTCTCTCTCTCTCTCTCTCTGTATGTCTCTCTCTGTGTGAGTGTCAATCTGTGTGTGTGTGTGTGTCTCAATTCAATTCAAGGCACTTTATTGGCATGGGATACATATGTTAACATTGCAAAAGCAAGTGAAGTAGATAATAAACACAAGTGAAATAAACAACACATGTTAACAGTAAACCTAACACTCACAAAAGTTCCAACATTTCAAATGTCATATTATGTGCAAATAGTTGAAGTACAAAAGGGAAAATAAATAAACATACATTTGAAGTCGGAAGTTTACATACACTTAGGTTGGAGTCATTAAAACTATTTTTTCAGCCACTCCACAATTGTCTTGTTAACAAATTATAGTTTTGGCAAGTCAGATAGGACATCTATTTTACGCATGACATAGGTCATTTTTCCAACAATTGTTTACAGACAGATTATTTCACTGTATCACAATTCCAGTGGGTCAGAAGTTTACATTCACTAAGTTGACTGTACCTTTAAACAGCTTGGAAAATTCCAGAAAATTATGTCATGGCTTTAGAAGCTTCTGATAGGCTAATTTACATAATTTTAGTCAATTGGAGGTGGACCTCTGGATGTATTTCAAGGCCAACCTTCAAACCTTTCTTGACATCATGGGAAAATCAAAAAGAATCAGCCAAGACCTCAGGAATAAAATTGTAGACCTCCACAAGTCTGGTTCATCCTTGGGAGAAATTTCCAAATGCCTGAAGGTACAACGTTCATCTGTACAAAAAATAGTACGCAAGTATAAACATCATGGGACCACGCAGCCGTCATACCGTCAGGAAGGAGAAGCATTCTGTCTCCTAGAGATGAACGTACTTTGGTGCGAAAAGTGCAAATCAATCCCAGAACAGCAAAAGACCTTGTGAAGATGCTGGAGGAAACAGGTACAAAAGTAGCTATATCCACAGTAAAACAAGTCCTATATTGACATAACCTGAAAGGCCGCTCAGCAAGGAAGAAGCCACTGCTCCAAAACCGCCATAAAAAAGCCAGACTACGGTTTGCAACTACACATGGGGACAAAGATCGTACTTTTTGGAGAAATGTCCTCTGGTCTGATGAAACAACAATAGAACTGTTTGGCCATAATGACCATCATTATGTTTGGAGGAAAAAGAGGGAGGCTTGCAAGCCGAAGAACACCATCCTAACCGTGAAGCACGGGGGTGGCAGCAAAATGATGCGGGGGTGCTTTGCTGCAGGAGGGACTGGTGCACTTCACAAAATAGATGGCATCATGGGGCAGGAAAATTATGTAAATATACTGAAGCAACATCTCAAGACATCAGTCAGGAAGTTAAAGCTTGGTCGCAAATAGGTCTTCCAAATGGACAATGACCCCAAGCATACTTCCAAAGTTGTGGCAAAATGGCTTAAGGACAACAAAGTCAAGGTGTTGGAGTGGCCATCACAAAGCCCTGACCTCAATCCTATAGAAATGTGTGGGCAGAACTGAAAAAGCGTGTGCGAGCAAAGAGGCCTACAAACCTGACTCAGTTGTCAGGAGGAATGGGCCAAAATTCACCCAACTTATTGTGGGACGCTTGTGGAAGGCTACCCGAAACGTTTGCCCTAAGTTAAACAATTTAAAGGCAATGCTACCAAATACTAATTGAGTGTACGTAAACTTCTGACCCACTGAGAATGTAATGAAAGAAATAAAAGCTGAAATAAATCATTTTCTCTACTATTATTCTGACATTTCACATTCTTAAAATAAAGTGGTGTTCCTTTCTGACCTAAAACAGGGAATATTTACTAGGATTAAATGTATTTGGCTAAGGTGTATGTACCCTTCCGACTAAATATGGGTTGTATTTACAATGGTGTTTGTTCTTCAATGGTTGCCTTTTTCTTGTGGCAACAGGTCACCAATCTTGCGCTGTGATGGCACACTGGTATTTCACCCAGTTGATATGGGAGTTTATCAAAATTGGATTTGTTTTAGAATTCTTTGTTGATCTGTGTAATCTGAGGGAAATATGTGTCTCCAATATGGTCATACTATCACGACTTCCACCGAAGTCGGCTCCTCTCCTTGTTCGGGCAGCTTTCGGCGATTGACGTCACCGGCTTTCTAGCCATCGCCGCTCCATTTTTCATATGTCCATTTGTTTTGTCTTGTTCCATACACACCTGGTTTTCATTCCCCAATCAATCTACATGTATTTAGTCCTCTGTTCCCCATCATGTCTTTGTGTGTAATTGTTCATTGTTAACGGTGTATGTTCACACGCGATACTTTTATCATTTATGTTCCGTGTTTTTGGGCACTTATGTCATTTTTTGTGCCTATTATTGAACGGAATAAAAGTGCACCTGTTTACTCTACCCTGATCTCCTGCACCTGACTTCGCCTCCCTTACACAGCCTTAACACATACATTTCGCAGGAGGTTAGGAAGTGCAGCTCATTTTCCACTTCATTTTGTGGGAAGTGTGCACATAGCCTGTCTTCTTTTGAGAGCCAGGTCTGCCAACGGCGGCGTTTCTCAATAGCAAGGCTATGCTCACTGAGTCTGTACATAGTCAAAGCTTTCCTTAAGTTTAGGTCAGTCACAGTGGTCATTAATGTGTCAAGTAATTATCTTTTTATTTTTTCATGATTTGGTTGGGTCTAATTGTGTTGCTGTCCTGGGGCTCTGTGGGGTCTGTTTGTGTTTGTGAACAGAGCCCCAGAACCAGCTTGCTTAGGGGACTCTCCTCCAGGTTCATCTCTTTGCAGGTGATGGCTTTGTTATGGAAGGTTTGGGAATCACTTCCTTTTACGTGTTTGTAGAATTGAAGAATTTATAGAATTCTTTGTAGAATCTTTTCTGGATTTTGATCATTAGTGGGTATCGGCCTAATTCTGCTCTGCATGCATTATTTGGTGTTTTATGTTGTACACGGGGGATATTTTTCTAGAATTCTGCATGCAGAGTCTCAATTTATTGTTTGTCCCATTTTGTGAATTCTTGGTTGGTGTGCGGACCCCAGACCTCACTATAAATGATTCAAGTATTTTTTGCCAGATCCTAATTGGTATGTCGAATTTTATGTTCCTTTTGTTGGCATAGAAGGCCCTTCTTCCGTTGTCTTTCAGCTCATTCACAACTTTGTGGAAGTTATCTGTAGTGCTGATCTATAGGCCGAGCTATGCATCGTTTTTTGTGTGCTCTAGGGCAACGGTATCTAGATGGAATTTGTATTTGTGGTCCTGGCGACTGGACCTTTTTTGGACAACCATTATTTATTATTTTTGCTGTCAGGCCCCAGGTCTCGCAAAATCTGTGCAGAAGATCTAGGTGCTGCTGTAGGCCCTCCTTGGTTGGCGACAGAAGCACCAGATCATCAGCAAACAGTAGACATTTGACTTCAGATTCTAGTAGGGTGAGGCCGGGTGCTGAAAACTGTTCTAGTGTCCTCGTCAATTCGTTGATATATATGTTGAAGAGGGTGGGGCTTAAGCTGCATCCCTGTCTCATCCTACGGCCCTGTGGAAAGAAATGTGTGTGTTTTTTGCCAATTTTAACCGCACAGTTGTTGATTGTCTACATGGCTTTTATAATGTCCTATGTTTTTTCCCCAACACCCCTTTCCATCAATTTGTACAGCAGACCCTCATGCCAAATTGAGTCAAATTATTTTTTGAAATCAACAAAGCATGAGAAGACTTTGCCTTTGTTTTGGTTTGTTTCTTTGTCAATTTGGGTGTGCACGGTGAATACATGGCCTGTAGTACGGTAATTTGGTAAAAAGACAATCAGACATTTGCTGAGTACATTGTTATCACTGAGGAAATGTATGCGTCTGCTGTTAATGATAATGCAGAGGATTTTCCCAAAGTTGCTGTTGACGCATATCCCATGGTATTTATTGGGGTCAAATTTGTCAATTTTATAGATTGGGGTGATCAGTCCTTGGTTCCGAATATTGGGGATGACGTTAAAAGGTTTAAGTATAGCCAATTGGAATTTTTGGTCTGTAAATTTGATCATTTCATTGAGGATACCATCAACACCACAGACCTTTTGTTCTGTAGTTCATTCAGTGTAATTGTAGAATCCATCTCTCTGTCTCTCTCTCTCACACACACACACTCTCTCTCTCTCCCCCTCTCACGCTGCATATCTCTCTTTCTCTCAAATCTTATTTCCGTTCTCTCATTCTCTCTCTTCCTTTCTCCTTCATGCCTCTTCCTCTGCTACATACCTTGTCAAGGTGGCTAACAACATAAGCTGGCTTTCAGTGCACCTTCAATAAGAACTTTCCACAAACAAATGTGTTTGTGACACTCCAATTTCCATGCTGGAGACCTGGAGGCATTATGCAGTGATTGAGAGCAGGTCTCATCCATCCTGCCATGTTCCATAAGGGTCTGAATTCCTCCGTTTTATGCGCAGCAAAATAAAACTGATGGATTGCTCAATAGGTGACAGTTGAGAATAACAACAAGTCCAGTTGGGAGCGTTCTCCAGCAGAGCTTTGTCTCACTGACATCACAGGCCGGTGTGTGTGTATGTGCGTGTGTATTGTAGTTACTTCCTCAGTGACAGGGGGACATGGTGGGGAGGCTTTGTGCCCCTCGGTCTCTCCTGATCAGCAGGCTTCCTAGCAGCAGCCAGGTTGTCTGCTCAGCCAAGCCAAACACTTCCCCTGCGTCCTGCTCTCCTCACGAGCACTTCCTGCAAACACGCCACTACCTCACAGTGACACGCACACAGGCTGGGAGGGAGGGGCGGCCCTATCCACTCCCAAACAAACATAAAGCCATTTAATAAATGGCCAACTAATCTCCATGTATATCAGTTCTAGAATGAATCCTCGGACTGATGATGTTCAAGTGTTTCCGTCCTCATAATTACATTTTCTTCCTAAAATAAAATCAGCCCAATTCCTAAAAAAGCTCTGCCTGAGCCAGCACTTCCCCAAATCCATACACCTATTGGGTTTTAATTCAGGGAGATAAAGCAGGCTGTGGTATTAGGGCTGCCAGTCTGTCATTGTGGGGCTTCAGCGGGGGGGTTGCAGGCTAGCTGACAGAGAGAGGAGAGGAGGCCCAGGTTGAGGCAGGCAGGCCCACCCTCAGGTTGATGTGAGAGAGCCAGGAGGTGGGGCTCAAGCCTTTTTCTCTCTCTCTGGCTGTCATCAGGGGACCAGGGCTCTTTGAAGAGACCAGAGCAGGAGGACTAAAGAACATGACTGTATGGCTGCTGAGTGCTGACCTTGCTTTGCATCAGGTTGATTCTGTGTTTAGTCCTAAGTGTATGACTCCATTTAGTTTTGTTAACCTCATTTACTATAAATGGTTACATTGTGCTGTATGTGTGTGTGTGGGGGGGGGGGGGGGGGGATACCAGAGCAGGATTATAGATGGATGAAACGGGCTCTGGCTCTAATCGCACAGCTGGCGGGAGAGGGGACAGCCGGGGGGGGGGGGGGGGCTCTACTACCACAACTGCAGTCTCTGACACCATGACTACAGTGACACTGCTGAGCTGACCACTTTCATACTCCTCTTAAAAGACAGCAGGAAGAATCAAATCAATATATATGGTGCTTCTACCCTGCTACTACTGGGTCTATTGAACCTGTATCAGCTATGACTACCTGTAGCTCCTCCCAGCTCTACTAGCCCTCTACTAGCCCTCTACTAGCAGCTCACTATGCTTTCATTCCAGCTCATTTTGTCTTTCACACTCGTTTTTGTCCCGACCTGTTGGGCTAGAAAGTGAAACATGTTTTACATGCCCTCTGAGGAAACAGGGCAAGCTCCAGCAACTGTTTGTACTACCTGCACCACACATACATATGCTCACAAGATTAGATAAGAGAGTGTAAAAGAAAGCTAGAGATGTGGGAGGGAAACGGTGGCAGCATCCAAAACATGTGTGGCAGGCATCCAGGTCCCCTCTGTGCCAATACAAAAGGTTGACTCATGTTTTGATGGGGAATAAAAGTGTTTGAGTTCTCTTGTTCTGAGAGGCTTTCAGCCTTGCCTGTCTGTCCCAGGCTGTTGATTGGCCCACGCTGCTGGGCACACAAAAGCACAACTGACAGATACAAATGAGCAAATTAGGGCCCATCTCAAAGGCAGGCGCCGGCAGAGTTCAACACTAAACCCTCCACACGGGCAGGACTCTCCCTTGTGCTTTCCCCCTTCTTCCCTCCCTACGTATGTGTGATGTCTTTGTAGAAACCAACCAAGTCCTCTCCTTCAGCTGATGTGTTACTGCATCATTTTTTTTATAGGATGTGATAGGAGCTGAGACCGAAGATGTTGGTGGCTCTCAGTATTCTCATTCTGTAACAGGAGGCCTGACACTATACAGGAGTCGCACTGGGAGCAGGCTGGGAAGGGGAGTGGGGTGGGGGGTGTCCCAGAGATAAACGGGGGGGGGGGGATGAATGTCAGGGGAGCACACCCCCAGAGACATGAAGGAAGGGAGGGAGGAAAGGAGGGAGGGAAGGAAGGAAGGAGAGGAGAGCCTCCTTAGAAGCACGGCCCAGGACCTCACACAGCAGTGGAAGACTGCCAGAGACCTGACTGCATGACTAATGTCTGCACTTGAAAAGAAATTGGGTTCATTTATTAACTGTCCTCTCTCTCTCTCTCTCTCTCTCTCTCTCTCTCTCTCTCTCTGTCTCTCTCTCTCTCTCTCTCTCTGTGTGTTCTGGATGGTTGAGAGTACAACTGAGCCACAGAAGGTTGACGTTTAGTTTATCTCTATGGAACAGTTACATCATCATCATGCATGGAGAACAAAGCCACTTTGCATTCCTCTGAGGCAGAGAGCATAATAAAACCAAGCCCAAACCATCCTCATTGGCTCACAAGCCCATTCTTACAAAGCAGAGTCTGTGCTCCAAGAGTTCTGTGAAGAGACACTCAATAGGTTGGATCCTGTTAGTCTGTACTGGTGTTTAAACATAAGGCTGTTGTTCAGTTTCAAAAGACCAGGGATTATTAGTTTCAACACAGGGGACCGGTGAGTCAGTAACTGACGACCCGCTTGGCCATGTGCTTTCAGAGCTGTGTGTGTTGGTGGCAGAGATGGGATCTAGGATGGGTTCTTAAGGCACCGCAAGACCATCAGCTCTGTGTTAAAGTGCCTCTGCCACAACCAGGTGGTCCTGCATTAGGAATAAGAACACCCCCGAACCAGACTCAAACAGAGAGAACCTAGGGAACACAGTCTGTTCCCAGCGCCTCTCTCATCTCTCTCCCCAACTGCCCCCCCTACATAATTCAACTAGCCAGCGTCACCGAGGAGGATTTGGTTGGAGGATGTGGGGGAGAGAGGGGGGATGAAGTGAAAAGAGAGTCCCTGAAATCCCTGAACAACACAGACGTCTAGTTTCCATGATGCAATCCTCCTTCCTGCAGTCCCAGGATGACTCAACGTCAATGCCCACCACACGCCACTCTCTCCAGTCACTTCACTCTGACATTGAAATACATACAGCAAATGCCGACCCATAGACCTCTCTAGAGCCATAACAATGTCATAAAGACATCTCCAAGAAGCATAAGACTGGTATGGAGATGAGCCTTGGAGCCGTATGCCGCCTTAGCAGGGTTCAGTCTCAGAGCCTATGCACAATGGCTTTTCCATGCTGCGCTCTTGGCAGCGGCCCACTCTAGAAATGATGCCATTGCTGAGAAACAGTCCAGGAAAAAAGCGATAATTTCACAGATTTTCACAGCCACGTTCTCAGCCCCAACACCAACGGGAGCCATGTTAAAGCTTCCATCCTCCTGGTGAATCACTCACACGTTGTCCGCCATCATTACAGTGGCTATGCTAATAAACCAGCGCTGAAGTTTGGGCTTTCTTGTTGACGCAGCCTTGTGCCGCCACATCCCTCTTAAAAGCTCCACGCAAAATGTATTATTCACAGAGATGTTTGGAGGTAGGATGTATGTAGGAGAGGCAGCCCTGTGCAGGCAGCTGCAGCAGTGAGGATGAAACAGCCGTCATTAGCATTTCTCAGGGAGGTTCTGGAAGGAGGGGGAAAAAATAACACCGGCCCAACAGACCCACGCCGCCGTTGCATAAACCCAAGGCCCAAAAATATAACTTCATTGGAGTGCTTTACCTACTTTACCTCTGATTCAGCAGAGAAATGGCAAGAAACTACTTCTGGTGTTGTGTCTGCCACAGATAGGAGAATCCAGGATGCTTGGCCAGAATAGTGCCAGACCACCATATTCTCCTGAGTGACAATATCATACTTTCATTACGATCCCCCTCACACTCTTTATCAATAACTGAACTACTGCACTGCTTATTATTCTGAATTTCTCAATGCAGGATAAATTGTGTGTGTGAGTGTGTTCACGTGTTTACTCATTAATCAGGGAGACTCTTTCTCTGGGTTTGTAGAAACAGGCTAATCTGGTCCACACAGTTTTAACAGTCAGAGTAAATATTACAGTCCGGTGTGTTTACTGTGTGGCAGGGGAGAGCTGGGAAGACAGGATAGGGGGGCTAAGGTCCAGCCAACAGGGGAAGTAAGCCTACCCACTGGGCACACACTGGTTAAATCAGCGTTGTTTCCTGTGCCCAGTGGGTAGCCATGGAGGAGGATCACGTGACGAGGCATGGCAAAACTCCAAGAACAGACTCTCTCCATTCATCTGTCAACTCACAAAGAGCAGTTAGACATAGTGTGGGGTGTTATGGTAAGGACCCTGGGCATAAGAGGCTCTTATTCACATCTAGACCTCCCTCAAAAACACCTGTACAATATAATAATCAACAACAAAAATAGTACTGGTCAAGAGTGTTGGGACCGAGAGTAGAATACAACTCCATGAGAGAAAGATACTACTCCATGAGAGTAGGATACAACTCCATGAGAGTAGGATACAACTCCATGAGAGTAGGATACAACTCCATGAGAGTAGAATACAACTCCATGAGAGTAGAATACAACTCCATGAGAGTAGAATACAACTCCATGAGAGTAGAATACAACTCCAAGAGAGTAGGATACAACTCCATGAGAGTAGGATACAACTCCAAGAGAGTAGAATACAACTCCAAGAGAGTAGGATACAACTCCATGAGAGTAGGATACAACTCCATGAGAGTAGAATACAACTCCATGAGAGTAGAATACAACTCCAAGAGAGTAGGATGCAACTCCAAGAGAGTAGAATACAACTCCATGAGAGTAGAATACAACTCCATGAGAGTAGAATAAAACTCCATGAGAGTAGAATACAACTCCATGCTTACAAACCCCACTCTCTGTGCTTCCTTCCAGCAGCACTGTCGACTCTAAGTCCTATGACCTCACCACACTGGGGGGTAGGTGTGGGTGGGTGGTGACCTCACCACACTGGGGGGTAGGTGTGGGTGGGTGGTGACCTCACCACACTGGGGGGTGGGTGTGGGTGGGGGTGACCTCACCACACTGGGGAGTAGGGGTGGGTGGGGGTGACCTCACCACACTGGGGGGTAGGTGTGGGTGGGGGGTGACCTCACCACACTGGGGTGTAGGTATGGGTGGGGGGTGAACTCACCACACTGGGGGGTAGGTGTGGGTGGGGGCCTCACCACACTGGGGGGTAGGTGTGGGTGGGGGGGGTGACCTCACCACACTGGGGGGTAGGTGTGGGTGGAGGCCTCACCACACTGGGGGGTAGGTGTGGGTGGGGGGTGACCTCACCACACTGGGGGGGTAGGTGTGGGTGGAGGCTTCACCACACTGGGGGATAGGTGTGGGTGGGGGGTGACCTCATCCACACTGGGGGGTAAGGGTGGTTGGGAGCTCAGGATGAGGGCCATTGTTTTCTCCGGCAGTCATGACGAGATGAGATGTGATCCGACAGCAGAACGGCAACTGTTGTGGGAGACTCCGGGAAGCCTAAATGAAGGTATTATTCTCCTCTCCTCAACTCTGGTTTTACTGTCTGACAAGGCCCCTATCCCATCTGCGAACCAACATGTACTGTGAAAAAAAGAAAAGACACGACAAAAAAACTTCAATGCTGGATAAGTGGCTGAAAGGAACTCAAATAGGCCACCCATACCATCTCTGTATGTGGGCCGCTAACGACCATCATTTGATACAGAATGTTGACATAACCTCAGTCTTTTTCCCCCCGCTGACACAACCGACTTCATTAATGATTTAACTCTCTCCCTCCCTCCCGTTCCTCTCCCCATGGTTGTTCTGTCAGTGGGATGAAAGATTCTTTCCTCTGGCTGTGAAAGAGCGAGCAGAGCGGCCTGGTTGACTCTGAAGTGGCTGGAGAGGTGATGGAGGCGCGGTTAGCCACGGCTAAGTGCCAGATAAGCTGCAAATTACCGGTGCCATCGCTAACGGTGGCCTTGCTGCCAACACTGTGATCCACTGATATGGTCTAATTGTTCTCTTTAACTCCGAGGTGATATGCTGTCTCCCCCTGTGAGCCAGCGCAACCCACCCACCCACCCAGCCAGCCCCACCAGCAGCAGCGCTAGCTGGGGAACAAAATAGCAGATGCTGCTCAGAGCAGAGCAGAGCTGGGCCAGGCCAGGCAGCACTACACTACACTCTCCATCCAGTGTGCCTGGCTGCCACAGGGGCTGATCTCTTCTGGAGAGCTCTCTCTTCAGTGACATTGATTTAGAGGAGTTTGGAGAGCAGCCAAAAGGCAGGGAGTTTGATTGGCACCTGATGGAGTGATTCTCTGAATGACCCCGGCACAATATTGATAAAAACAGCATGCATTAGTAAATGGGCTTGTGGACATGCTCAGTTGCATGTAGCATGACGGTGTTCCTGACATCTCTATTATATCACTGCTCCTATCTCCATGGGTGAGTCCATGGGATCTCAGTCTTACTGTATGGCTAGCCACACACTCCTGTCATCTTCATGGCCAGGCCAATACACGGCCAGAAGTTGAAATCCAGACAGGTGGGCTCTGGTGGGCAGCTCAGCCACACACAAACACACACACTCTTTCCATTTTAGTCCAAATCCATCTTAGTATTTACCTGCTTGTCAGAGAACTCCATTACAGGCAACTCTCATAGCTCCCCGAGTCCCTTTGAGCCTTTCAGCTGCAGCAATGAGCCCTTTGTGTGACAGCCTGAGAATAACACTCATCAAGCTACGGCGGCACATGCTTACTTCTACATCAGAGAGAGAGAGAGAGAGAGAGAGGCAGCATCCCAGCCCCCAAGCTCTACCACTCTCCTTTCCTCCGGAGCTGTGTCTGTCTGACAATGGTGGGGTTGATCAGAGCGGGAGCGAGACAGGACATGGAAAGGTAATTACTGAAGCAGGACAACCTGTGGAGTCCTCCCTGGAGAAGATAACTACATCTGCTGCCGCTCGGCCATACCGAACTCCTCTGGCTCTCTGAAGCCTCATTACTTTGTCAGCGGCAGTGCGGCGCTACGTTAAAATGGCGTTAACAGCTAGCGCTAGGTAGGAAGCCTGAGAGAAAAACAGCGCTTGGAGTCCGTAGATGGAATATTACGTCGGAGCCGTGAGAGCCTGTAATCGGCTTCGCCGTGGATCACCTACTATTATTAAGAAGATAGTCCAGCTTATTTTCTGTATTACAGGTTTGCTTTAATCAGGAGGACATGGCACAGCTCTGATTACAGCACTGTAGGTTTCTCAACATGGTCACATGGCAGTAAGAGCTGCTCATTGCAAGGACTATTTGTGTGTTCTCTGTAATATGGTTTTTAGTAACCACGGTGAATAGAGGCATTCAGGAAGCTATGATTCAATGCTGAGCTTCCGCTTTTGTTTGCCCTTTGAAATTGGATGCAAGAACTGGAGCTCAAATCACAGCTGCGAGCCTTATCTACCCGTCTCGTTGCCAAAACACACACGCACACAGTTTGATATCAAAAAGCAACAGGCTAGATGTAGATTATAACTAAGAGCTTGTAAGTTAGCATTTCACTGTAAGGTCTACACCTGTTGTATTCGGCGCATGTGACAAAGACCATTTGATTTGAACTACAATTTACAAATGGTTCAGAACTGCCAGTCACATTCATTCTCACTTTCAATGGTCATCATAAAATGTGTCTTTATGAGCAGCTATGTAGACTGAGGCCCCAGTAGGGTGAGCTGCAGAAGTCTTGGCCTGAGGAGCTCAGTTGTGCATCACCCTGCAGGGTAGCTGGGGACCAGCAGCCCCTGCTTTTACGAGGTGTGAGGGGAGTGTGGTGGTCAGGACCTGTGGTTTCCCCAGGCCTGAAGAACTCTCCAGTGGAAAACCACAGGGTCCATTTAGTCGCCACTCAAGCCTCGGCAATTAGACTGAGAGAGGGAACAGAAAAGCTTAGACTAGCTTGCTATGCAGCCTGAAACCATGTATGGGTAGGACTGAGGCTTCGTAAAACCATCAGACCACAGTGATTCATTATAACAATTATTGCAGAGCAAAAACAGGCTGGCCATTCGTTCTACTGGTCACACCACACTGAGGAATCTAGCAGTAGTTATCTGCTGTTCTGTGCCTCTGTGGCGGGTTTTTCAGGGCCTGGCGACTGGCTATTTCTGTAGCGAGGCCGTCCTGTTCCACTAGAAGTACTCAGAGAGGGGTTGTGAATACATCTGATGATGGTAATACATGGTAATGATAGCAAGAGACTTGACCTCAGTATCTGTAAAAATGGATCACATACGGGAAACTTTGAAAGGTGTATCTTGGTGTATGTGTGGATTTGAGTTTGTGCGTGTGTGTGTGTGTGTGTGTGTGTGTGTGTGTGTGTGTGTGTGTGTGTGTGTGTGTGTGTGTGTGTGTGTGTGTGTGTGTGTGTGTGTGTGTGTGTGTGTGTGTGTGTGTGTGTGTGTGTGTGTGTGTGTGTGTGTGTGTGTGTGTGTGTGTGTGTGTGTGTGTGTGTGTGTGTGTGCATTTTGCCCTTGGCCTCTGTCAAAAGCAGTTGTTTCTACGCATCACTCCACATGGAGATTTGAGGGATATTATCATGGGCCATAAAAACGGTAATTTCTCTCTGACACATGTCACATGACATACATGGGTATGTTTCCATGTCATTTAGGATAACAGATCCTTTTGAATCTGCGTCAAGACAGACAAAAGAAGCTGGTTCCCATTTCAGTTTGGAAAAACTAACAAAGCATAGGAGCCGTTTCAGTGGAAAGCCTGAATTTATTGACCATATAACAAGCCTTTGAAATATTTTTTTCAAATATTTTTTCCCTGATTATTATTATTTTGTTCTGGGCTGTGCAGTGCTGGGGCTCTGTGTAATGAAACCCAAATGTAGAATGATCTGGCTCTTGGCCCTGTTCTGTGCTGGAGCAGAGCAGCAAGGTGGCCCCAGCCCTCCCCAGAAACACAGAGACTGCAGTCCTCTAGTCGAGACCCCAGGGGCGGGACTGAGTGGGGGTTGGAGCTGAGGTGGGGGCTTCTCTGGGAAACTATGTGTCTACGTGCTGCAGGAAGAGGCCTTGCAAGCCAGGGGGAACACACAAGCCTCACGGGGGGGGGGGGGGGGGGGGGGGGGGGGGGTTATATTGAATGTGTACTTTGGATCTTCCAGTCAACTCTCAGAAAACAAACAACAACATAAAACCCAGGAGGGGGGGCGATAAAGGGGACGGGGACTGTGGAGGGGGGCAGTCGTGATTCCAAAACAAATAAGCAGAATCATAAAATACAGTCGTTCTATAGAAGGATGATCCCCAAACCCATGTCTGTCTCTCACACACACAATATAGAACACCATGGATATGAATATTTGGCTAGCAGAAGCGTACTGAGGTTTCAGCGTACACATACTAAGTCAGAGGACAAGGCGTAAGGCCTGTCCAACAGACACTGGCCACAAAAACACCAGGACCTCGTCCAGCCATTCACCAGACATCAAAGCAGATGACTGCTTCACGCCAGATATCAAAGCAGATGACTGCTTCACACCAGACATCAAAGCAGATGACTGCTTCACACCAGACATCAAAGCAGATGACTGTTTCACACCAGACATAAAAGCAGATGACTGCTTCACGCCAGACATCAAAGCAGATGACTGCTTCACACCAGACATCAAAGCAGATGACTGCTTCACGCTAGACATCAAAGCAGATGACTGCTTCACACCAGACATCAAAGCAGATGACTGCTTCACACCAGACATCAAAGCAGATGACTGCTTCACACCAGACATCAAAGCAGATGACTGCTTCACGCCAGACATCAAAGCAGATGACTGCTTCACGCCAGACATCAAAGCAGATGACTGCTTCACACCAGACAAACATCTACTCAGAACACAACATAACAGATTTACAGCCAGTTATGGGTTTGGGTTGAGATTCCAATCAATAGAAAACAGGTGCAAATCAAACACAGCATGAAACAGAGAAGTCATGATGATAACAAAACCCTGCTGGCTAAAATCTTAGCTCCAAAAAATGCATAGTTCACGAAACATCCTTGCATCAGTCTCTACACTGTAAGCGAGTAGCCTATTGCACTATAGGGATCACTATTGCGAGCGATTCTCCAGTTGTTTCTGCCAGATAGGAGGACAGAGGGCCATCATAACTGAGTACACAGATCATGTGTGCCTGGGGAGGTGATTTTCAGGACAGCACCAGATCAAACAAGGACTCATCCCTATGATGCACAACAGGCAGGTGATCCTAGCGGGAGAGACACACTGCAATTATACTGGGGTGAACCATGGACCAAGTGAACCATCATAATAAGCATTATCTGGTGAGTAATTCATGAAGCGGGGAGGATCAAACCAACACACTGTTCTTTTCTCGCAGTGATTCGGTCTCTCTCTCTCTCTCTAAGGGCGTCCCTAAAGGAGGATGATAATCCCAGTTCGGGAGAGTCGGTCTTTCATGTCCTGGGAAGACGCATTGGGCTGAGTACTGGTGGATCCCTGCCTGCATCTGCAGAGGCCTGTGTCAGCTGTGTCTCCCCTCTCCTCCTTCTCTAACCACTAAACCTGCCCGAGACAGGCACTCGGAGTCGATAGTATGCTGTTCGACTGTTTACATCTTGACCACCACACTCTCGGCCTGTATTTTGTCTCAGTCAGTCAAGAGGAGGGAGAGATCTGTACTGTAGTTCTGTGTTACATCTAGCCCCTATGAGAAAGTCCTGGTGAGCAGGTCATATCAGCCATCACAGAGGTTTCTCAGTAGATTAAATATGAGAGTGTCTGAGCTCAGCTTGCCTGTCTAAGAGCTCATCTCCTCTCTTGTCTGAGCTGGACAGCTTGTATTTTAGGAGAGGGCCAAGATGTAAGCGCTTAATCCTTTATAATACATGCTTGTATTCCTTCTCTCTGCTCAGCTAGGCCTATTTCAATGCACACTCACACACACACGCACCAATCCCAAACCCATCTCCTGCCTTTAATGACTCCAAACCTGTAATACTCCTTAAAAGGCAACAATGTGAGTCATACATTGAAAGGCTCTACACAGAACAACGGCCTCTCAGTCCTATCTAAAGGTTGCTTTTCTAATGGGACGGCACGCTATGGAAGAATGATGCAATGCATTTGATGTGATATTCATGCTGGGAAAGTCATTTTCTGGAAAGTTTATTTCCATGTGATAAAATCCATATTTCTTTGCCTATGCCTTCCAGGCACGTATGACCATGAATCGAGTGTTATGATTGGCTAGGCGACAGAGACCAAAAGTGAGTGTTAGGATTGGAATAGGGAGCGACGCTCCAGAGAAACAGGTGTGTTTCATTGGCTCTGATGGATATGCCCATAGTTTGGAGCGCGTGATTGGTCGAAAAGGACACCGCCATCCTAGGAGGAAGCTGCTGATGCCTGGTATGTTTGTGGGCATGGAGGAACCGGGGGCACAGGGTACAGACCACCTGGATCCTGGGCCTCAAAGGCTGGCCTGACAGAGTCAATCTGAACAACGTTGTACAGAAGACACAGAGGAAGCCTGCAGACTTCCTCACTCTTCCATTGTTACTGGCAGCAGGCCAACAAACACACACAGTCCAACCAGAATTATTTTAAAAGGAGCTTCAGCTCGGGATTTTCCACAGTTAGGAGATTTTTTTCTGCTTTGCCTTGTGACAAGACAGGAGATTAAACGGCTGAAAATCACATGAACGGCAAACTTTAAAATGGGAAAATGACTTGGTCTTTTTGAGAAATCAGTGTTTTGGAGGGTAAAATGCGTCATCATTTCAGTGTACTAACAAATTAGGCGAATGAAGAAGCAAACAACAACATTCGATCACAACAGGAAAACTCTTTCATACACAAAATGGCTATACAAATCAAAATACCCTCAAAACACACAGCATATACTGTAGTAATACCAAGAGCCACCACACTGTGTTCAAGCTATGTGTCAGTCAGCCCTATATCACAACTTTAATCATTAATTCAGCCATATGCTTCAGTCATCCCAGCCCAGGCTTAGACAGAAGCCTTTGCATTACAACAGGGTTGACCTATAGTGACCCAGGCACTTGGCCTCAGTTACTAACTCTGCTATGGAGCCTCAGCCTACAGTAGGGCCACAGTCAGGACTCCCCATCTCTGTTGATTTCTCCTGTCCAATCTTCTCCTCTCGTCATCTTATGTATCTTTTTCTCTTCATTCTATTTTGTCCTTCAATTCAGTCTCCTTTCCTCTCTCCTGTTTTCCTCACTCCCATCCTCTAGTCCCCTCCATCCTCGTCTATGAGCCCAGGCTGCCATCACAAACAGCCCCGCTGGGCAGGGTGGATGTGATGTGGGATTCCCCTCCTCCCCTGTGGGCCAGGGCCACGGTGTGGTGTTCTGACTGGGGGACCAGAGAAAACAACCTCCCCTCATCAGAGGAGCTGAGTCGGGCCAGGCCAGGCTAGAGATCAGAGGAGTTCAGTGGGACTGGGGTTACTGCAGTGGAAGCCCTCTCCCTGGGGGTGTCAGAAGGAAGGGTGGGGATATGTGAGGTGGACAGAACCCCTGCGTTCACTCACTGCCTCTAGAGATAAGGCATGGAGCCTTCACATCCCACACAGTGACATGATTAACATGCCAATTAGGCCAGGAAGCTAGCAAGCCCCCAGGGCTCCCTTTTTATCCCAAAAATACACTTGTACATACACACACACCGAGAATAACACTGTACACATAAAAAGATACACACACAGGCCTGGCTGGGCATGAACACATAAAAACACATAGACAAATGGAATTCCTAAATACACTACATGACCAAAAGTATGTGAACACCTGGACATCGAACATCTCATTCCAAAATCATGGGCATTAAAATAGAGTTGGTCCCCCCTTTGCTGCTATAACAGCCTCCACTCTTCTGGGAAGGCTTTCCACTAGATGTTGGAACATTGCTGCGGGAACTTGCTTCCATTCAGCCACAAGAGCATTAGTGAGGTCGGGCACTGATGTTGGCCGATAAGGCCTGGCTCACAGTCGGTGTTCCAATTCCTCCCAAAGGTGTCCGGGGGTTGAGGTCAGGGTTCTATGCAGGCCAGTCAAGTTCTTCCATACCGATCTCGACAAACCATTTCTGTATGCTCCTCGCTTTGTGCACGGGGGCATTGTAATGCTGAAAAAGGAAAGGGCCTTCCCCAAACTGTTGCCACAAAGTTGGAAGCACAGAATCATCTAGAATGTCATTGTATGCTTTAGGGTTAAGATTTCCCTTCAATTGAACTAAGGGGCCTAGCCCAAACCATGAAAAACAGCACCAGACCATTATTCCTCCTCCGCCAAACTTTACAGTTGGCATTATGTATTCGGGTAGGTAGCATTCTCCTGGCATCCGCCAAATCCAGATTTGTGCTTCATCACTCCAGAATGCGTTTCCACTGCTCCAGAGTCCAATGGCAGCGAGCTTTACTCCACTCCAGCCGATGCTTGGCATTGCACATGGTGATCTTAAGCTTGTGTGCGGCTGCGCGGCCATGGAAACTAATTTCATGAAACTTTCGACGAACAGTTCTTGTGCTGACGTTGCTTCCAGGGGCAGTTTGAAGGGGTCTCCACATACTTTGTATATATAGTGTATGATAGACTGTATGCATACACACATTCCTATCACTATCTCTACTCACCCAATCTCTCTCTCACACACAACAACACCTTGACAGATAATACTGTTCTTCCAAAATTCCACCTGGCCTCTTTTCTCTTATCTATGGGCCTCTCATCCAAGAGATTGAGCCAGCCAAACACACACAGACTGATGCTCTTTAAATCACGCACACACACTTTAAATTATTTCAGGGACGCACACAAAGGAATCTATTACAGGCTGCAGCCCGGACCCCAGAGCCGGCTGTGGCTGGGCCTGATGCTGAGCAATAGCTGCCCGGGGATCCTGAGGGGCATTGGGAGTTTAATCACCCATAACCTTAATTACAGACATACACGTCAGACTCATAAAACACTGAGACAAGATGAGCGCCTCGGCCAAATTCCAGTAAAGCCTGTAGTGTTGGAAAATTCAGTGCAGAGGGGCTGAAGGCCTCAGTACTAGAGCTCTGCTACCCGACCCGACCCGAGCCCGACAGACCACGACATTATACATTGGGTTAGGGCCAGGTAGGGCCTGTTTTTTCATCAATGACTAGCGGACGGGCAGGGCTCGGGTATCACTAAATTGATCACTAACATTTTGAAGCTGAGCCATTTGCTCTTGCTCTGCTGTGAAGTACAGTCATATCAGACTAAGATCATAACCTTGTGTCAGAAGTGGTTCAACCTTGTCAAATACACCCAGTGGACAGTTAATTGGGCACACCCATCTAATACCGGGTCTGACCCCCCTTTGCCTCCAGAACAGCCTTAATTCTTTGGGGCATGGATTCTACAAGGTGTTGGAAATATTCCACAGAGATGTTGGTCCATGCTGATGCGATAGCATCACGCAGTTGCTTCAGATTGGACGGCAGTACATTCATGCTGTGAACAGCCTGTTTTATATTATCCCAAAGATAATTGGGTTGAGGTCAGCAACAATGTTCAGATACGCTGTGGCGTTCAATTGTTGCTCAATTGGTATCAAGGGACCTAATGTGTCCCAGGAAAACATTCCCCACACCATTACGCCACCGCCACCGGCCTGTACCGCTTACGCCAAATCCCGAGTCTGTCATCAGCATGACCAGGCAATGTTTTTCCACTCCTCAATTGTCCAGTGTTGGTGATCGCGTGCCCACTGGAGCCTCTTCTTCTTGTTTTTAGCTGATAGGAGTGGAACCCGGTGTGCTCGTCTGCTGCAATAACCCATCCGTGACAAGGATCGTGTTGTGCGTTAAGAGATGCTGTTCTGCACACCACTTTTGTACTGCATGGTTATTTGTCTGTTTGTGGCCTGCATGTTAGCTTGCATGATTCTTGCCATTCTCCTTCGACCTCTCATCAACGAGCTGTTTTCACACACAGGACTGCAGCTGACTGGATGTTTTTTGTTTGTCGCACCATTCTTGGTAATCCCTATACACTGTTGTGCGTGAACATTTCTGAGATAGTAGATCCGGTATGCCTGGCACCGACCATCATACCACGCACAAAGTTGCTTGTTTTGCCCATTCTAACGTTCAATCGAACAGAAACTGAAAGCATCGATGCCTGTCTGCCTGCTTTATTTAGAAAGCCATGGCCATGTGACTCACTGTCTGTAGGAGTGATCCATTTTCGTGAACGGGTTGGTGTACCTAATAAACTGGCAACTGAGTGTATAAGACAGGAGAGATCATTTCCCAGAAAATAATAATGTCCCAAGAGTTTTGAGATACGGTTCTTTTTCTGTTTTTAAACAACTAATTGACTAACGTTGGTTCAATTATTTGAATTCCATTTTGTTTCTGTTTTTTTCTGTGAGCACAATGCACACATCGCACAGTTTCTATAGAGATACATCAGATCCAGCCTGAACTCTGTGATGTTGTAGGGAGTTGTAGTTTCTATAGAGATACATCAGATCCAGCCTGAACTCTGTGATGTTGTAGGGAGTTGTAGTTTCTATAGAGATACATCAGATCCAGCCTGAACTCTGTGATGTTGTAGGGAGTTGTAGTTTCTATAGCGATACATCAGATCCAGCCTGAACTGTGTGATGCTGTAGGGAGTTGTAGTTTCTATAGAGATACATCAGATCCAACCTGAACTGTGTGATGTTGTAGGGGTTTGTAGTTTCCAACAGGCCAATATTCTACACTAAACCAAAATATAAACGCAACATGTAATGTGTTGGTCCCATATTTAATGAGCTGAAATAAAAGATCACAGAAATGTTCCATATGCACACAAAGCTTATTTCTCTCAAATGTTGTGCACAACTTTGTTACCTCCCTGTTAGTGGGTAATTCTCCTTTGCCAAGATAATCCATCCAACTTACAGGCATGGCATATCAAAAAGATGATTAAACAGCATGATCATTACACAGGTGCACCTTGTGCTAGGAACAATAAAAGCCCACTCTAAAATGTGCAGTTTTGTCACACAACACAATGCCACAGATGTCTAACATTTTGAAGGAGCGTGCAATTGGCATGCTGACTGCAGGGATGTTCACCAGAGCTGTTGCCAGATAATTTCATGTTAATTTCTCTAACATACGCCGCCTCCAAAGTCATTTTAGAGAATTTGGTAGTGCGTCCAAACAGCCTCAAAACCGCAGACCAGGTGTACGGCGTTGTAGGGGCGAGTGGTATGCTGATGTCAACATTGTGAACAGAGTGTTCCATGGCGACGGTGGGGTTATGGTATGAGCAGGCATAAACTACGGACAACGAACATAATTGCATTTTATCAATGTCAATTTGAATGCACAGAGATATCGTGATGAGATCCTGAGGCCCATTGTCGTGCCATTCATCCGCTGCCATCACCTCATGTTAAAGCATGACAATACACGGTCACATGTCGCAAGGATCTGTACACAATTCCTAGAAGCTGAATATGTCCTAGTTCTTCCATGGCCTGCATACTCACCAGACGTGTCACACATTGAGCATGTTTGGCATTCTATGGATTGACGTGTACGACAGCGTGTTCCAGTTCCCGCCAATATCCTGCAACTTCGCACAGCCATAGACGAGCAGTGGGACAACATTCCACAGGCCACAATCAACAGCCTGAACAACTCTATGCGAAGAAGATGTGTCACACTGCATGAGGCAAATGGTGGTCACACCAGATACTGACTGGTTTTCTGATCCACGCCCCTACCTTATTTTCAGGTAACTGTGACCAACAGATGCATATCTGTATTCCCAGTCATGTGAAATCCATAGATTAGGGTTTAATGAATGTATTTCAATTGACAAATTTCCTAATATGAACTGTATATAAATCTTTTAAATATTGCATGTTGCGTTTATATTTCTTTCAGTATACGTACAGTACCAGTTCAAAGTTTGGACACACCTACTCATTCCAGGGTTTTTCTTTATTTTTACTATTTTCTACATTGCAGAATAATAGTGAAGATATAAAAAATATGAAATAACACATATGGAATCATGAAGTAACCAAAAAAGTGTTAAACAAATCAAAATATATTTTACATTTGAGATTCTTCAGAGTAGCCACCCTTTTCCTTGATGACAGCTTTGCACACTCTTGGTATTCTCTCAACCAGCTTCATGAAGTAGTCATCAAGAATGCATTTCATTTAACAGGTGTGCCTTGTAAAAAGTTCATTTGTGGAATTGCTTTCCTTCTTGATGCATTTGAGCCCATCAGTTGTGTTGTGACAAGGGAGGGGTGGTATACAGAAGATTAAAATTTTTGTAAAATACCAAGTCCATATTATGGCAAGAACAGCTCAAATAAGCAGAGTGAAACGACAGTCCATCATTACTTTAAGACTTGATGTCAGTCAATACAGAACATTTCAAGAACAGCACTATGATGAAATTGGCTCTCATGAGGACCGCCACAGGAAAGGAAGACCCAGAGTTACCTCTGCTGAATAGAATAAGTTAATTACAGTTGCCAGCCTCCCCCCAAAAGAATGCTTCACACAGTTCAAGTAACAGACACATCTCAACATCAACTGTTCAGAGGAGACTGTGTGAATCAGGCCTTCATGGTTGAATTGCTGCAAAGAAACCACTACTAAAAGACACCAACAAGAAGAAGAGAATTGCATGGGCAATGGGCATTAGACCAGTGGAAATCTGTCCTTTGTTGAGATTTTTGGTTCCAACTGCCGTGTCTTTGTGAGACGCAGAGTAGGTGAACGGATGATCTCCGCATGTGAGATTCCCACCATGAAGCATGGAGGAGGATGTGTGTGGGCGTGGGAGTGCTTTGCTGGTGACACTGTCTGTGATTTATTTAGAATTCAAGGCACACTTAACCAGCATGGCTACCACAGAATTCCGCAGCGATACGCCATCCAATCTGGTTTGCGCTTAGTATGACAATCATTTGTTTTTCAACAAGACAATGACCCAAAACTGTCACACCCTGATCTGTTTCACCTGTCTTGTGCTTGTCTCCACCCCCCTCCAGGTATCTCCTGTTTATCCCCATTATCCCTTGTGTATTTATACCTGATTTTTCTGTTTGTCTGTTGCCACTTCTTCTTGTTTTGTCAGGTCTTACCAGCGTGTTTCCAGTTTTCTTTAGTTCTTGTTTTCTAGTCTTCCGGTTCTGTCCCTTTTTGACTCTGCCTTGGAATACGAACCTCTGCCTGCCCTCAACCTGCCCTTTTTCCTGCTCCTTGGTTATAATAAATATTCTGAGAACCGAACCATCTGCCTCCTGTGTCTGCATCTGGGTCATATCCTGAGTTGTGATACAAAACACAGCTCCAAGCTGTGTAAGGGCTATTTGACCAAGAAGGAGAGTAATGGAGTGCTGCATCAGATGACCTGGCCTCCACAATCACCCGACCTCAACCAAATTGAGATGGTTTGGGATGAGTTGTACTGCAGATGGAAGGAAAAGCAGCCAACAAGTGCTCAGCATATGTGGGAACTCCTTTAAGACTGTTGGAAAAGCATTCCAGTTGAAGCTGGTTGAGAGAATGCCAAGAGTGTGCAAAGCTGTCATCAAGGCAAAGGGTGGCTACTTTGAAGAACCTAAAAAATAAAATACATTTTGATTTATTTAACACTTTTTTGGTTACTACATGATTCCATATGTGTTATTTCATACTTTTGATGTCTTCACTATTATTTTACAATGTAGAAAATATAAAAAATAAGGAAAATCCTTTGAATGAGTAGGCGTGTCCAAACTTTTGACTGGTAGTGTAGTTTAGGGCATAAAACGTGGTAATTAACTACAATGACCATAATCCATTGTGCATCTACTTGTCCAGTCTGTTTATTTTATGCCTGGTACGGAAGAGAGAAGAATGTGCGATTGTGAGGGGATATAGAGAGCCGCTGTTGCTTCGCAAGGCATCTCTACCTGAAAATACATGATCTAAGTGACTGAGAGTTGGTATTCAGCCGTCTTAAAAGTATGCCTTATTTACTTTAAAGAACTACAAAATAGTGATTTTGTAAGACAGCATAGGAAGCAGCTCTATAGAGCTGAAATAATAAATGAATGAAATAATAAAGTCTTAAAAAAATAAATAATAATATACACATCAACTGAAATATTTTATAAAGTAATGTGAATAAATTAGCAGTCATGGGCAGTCACTGCCATCATGGGACTTTTATTCATTGTTTTATTATGTGTTGTTACAGCATTCAACCCACATAATGCATAGCGCTTTTAATGTTTAAAAAGATAACTGAAATTGAAAACCCGAACCGAAACCTCAAAAAGCAATAATTGCTCAGCACTACTCTTCATTGAAGCAGAGCAGACCAAGCGGAGCCATTGCTATGTATACTTACAGACTCAGAGCCGCCGTGAGGAGAGGGCATGCAGAGCAAGCTGTGCGCTTGGAGCAAGTGACAGACAGAGAGAAGAAGCTAATGGATTTACTAACGGAGGAACTGATTTCTGATTTCAGGTTTCCGGCGGGGCCGGGCCTTAAATTTGGCAGAAGCAATCGGGACTGGGTAGGGTAGGGCATGAGCGTTGCAGGCATGGGTAGGGCTCTGGCTTAAAATGCATGCCCGTGCAGAGCTCTACTCAGTACTAACCTACTGGAAGGTAGGGAAGTACAGGGAGGAGGAGGGTTTCTAAAGAGGCTGCATCTTTCTATGGGAGAGGGAGCATTACAGTTAATTACTGTATTTAATATACTTACCAACAATAAAGCGTGGAGTTGTAGAATTGCTATGTGGCTTTGTGTTACTGTGAATGAGATTCACATATAATATAACACACACACACACACACACACACACACACACACACACACACACACACACACACACACACACACACACACACACACACACACACACACACACACACACACACACACACTTAATGATCATGTAAACGCCCAGAGTATGCCGTGAGACAGGCCTTAAGAGGGATTAAGATGCAAGCCTTTATCAGTGGGTTCCCACAATCCCTTGCAGAATATCTCTGCTCTCCCTTTGCATCTTTTCTCTCTCTCCCCGTACCTCAGGGATAGAGCTGAGAGAGAAAAGGAGGAGGATGGTGGAGAGAAACCTCCAAATCAGGCCAGGATTAGGGGACGTTCCTAAATCATGGACAACCAGGCTGCCAGGCAGGTCTTAACAATTAGGCTAATGGACAGGAGGTGGTCAGGAGGTCAACTCCTCACACAGCCCTTTCAGCAGAGCAGCCCCTCGAAGCCCCTCTGCAGGCTGCAGTCTTAACTAGCTCCAGTTAGTGCTGGGCGATATATCAAATGAATTAGATTCATTTGAATGTAAGTTTTAGTGCAACATTCCAAATACGTTTTTTTTAATATATACACTACCGTTCAAAAGTTTGGGGTTACTTAGAAATGTCCTTGTTTTTGAAAGAAAAGCACATTTTTTGTACATTAAAATAACATAAAATTAATCAGAAATACAGTGTAGACATTATTAATGTTGTAAATGTGTCACGTTCCTGACCTGTTTTCTCTTGTTTTGTATGTGTTTATTGGTCAGGGCGTGAGTTGGGTGGGCAGTCTATGTTTTCTGTTTCTATGTTGGTTTTGGGTTGCCTGGTATGGCTCTTAATTAGAGGCAGGTGTTTTGCGTTTTCCTCTAATTGAGAGTCATATTAAGGTAGGTTGTTCTCACTGTTTGTTTGTGGGTGATTGTCTCCTGTGTCGTCCGTGTCTGTACCATACGGGACTGTTTGGCTGTTCATTCGTTTGATGTAGTCTGTTCCTGTCCGTGAGTTCTACGTGTAGTTATGTAAGTTCATGTTCAGGTTTCGTCTACGTCGTTTTCTTATTTTGTAATTTTCCAAGTGTTTTCGTATTCGTCTTTGTCTTCCAATAAATTACATTATGTCATCGTACCTTGCTGCGTATTGGTCCACCGATCCTTCTCTCCTCTCCTCGTCCGAGGAAGAGGAGGACGACAGCCGTTACAAAATGGCTATTAATCAGCACAACAGTTTTCATCTGTGCTAACATAATTGCAAAAGGGTTTTCTAATGATCAATTAGCCTTTTAAAATGATAAACTTGGATTAGCTAACACAACGTGCCATTGGAACACAGGAGTGATGGTTGCTGATAATGGGCCTCTGTATGCCATATTCCATACAAAATCAGCCGTTTCCAGTTACAATAGTCATTTACAACATTAACAATGTCTACACTGTTTTCTGACCAATTTTATGTTTATTTAAATCGACAAAAAAATTGCTTTTCTTTCAAAAACAAGGACATTTCTAAGTGACCCCAAACTTTTGAACGGTAGTGTATATATATTTTTTGCGTTTGTCAGCTTGTTCTCATGTTGTCTTTTTGGTCTCGTCTCCTTCGCTCCTTCTGTTGTGACTGCACATTCCCATTTACATACACACCAAGCCCCTGCCACTCATGACAACAAAGATGAGAGATCACTTGTTCCTCTCTGAAATGTGGTTTCAACTCACTATTTGCATTTGAGGTTTGGTCCAACAGAATCGGTAATATGGACACCGAAAGACATTGAGACATTTTACTCTAATAGAGGAGTAGCTATTCTTTCTAAAGAAACCCTTTTCAAGTCTCAACTCCTCAAACTGTGCGCAGAGCAGACTACTAAAACAGGAGTATCAATGAACATTGATTCTGGAAAATGAATGCTCAGTTTGTCGTGCGCAGCATTGGGGTACCGCATACCGCAAGCAGCATTTTTGCCAAAGACTGTTATACTTGCTGTCTAGTCTGTGTTTTATAAATGTGCAATAAGTATAAAACAAAATTATACAAGGAATTGGCAACTCGTTCTCAGTCTGAGAAATAAGGTAGGCCACTTGATTTCAACATCTCAACAAAGTGGACTGGCTAGCATGCTGTTCAAACAGTTGGAGACGGACAGACGGGTGTGTTCATAACAATTGAATTGCTCTAACTTGTTAGCTAGCAAATAGATACACATTGGCTAAACTTGAAATATACATATTAGCTGGCTAATCACTAGCACGTGGGCTTGTGCTTGAGAGACCTGTGTCCATTTTCTACAATGCCTGCAATAAAAAGTTTGTCATAAATATCCATTATGCAAGGTTCTCAATAAATTTGAAACAAAAAGGGCATTTTCATAGACAGACTTTAAATCTGGATCAGTGATTTCTGCAAAAAACAGGTTAAACAATTTTTGTAAAATAATGAATTATTAGTGGTTCTTATGGTTGTGGAAGGCTTATATTTAGCCTAGGTATAATTTCACAAGCCCTGAATTCATTAGATTATTGCTGACTCTTTGAAATTCAGTCTATTTGACCTTAACAACAAAGCTTATCTAGAGAAAAAAATATTATAACCGTGAATCGCCCAAAAGTTTGAAAAAAATTAAGATATGATTTTTAGGCCATATCGCCCAGCCATAGCTCCAGTGACAGAGAGAAAGAACACACATCCTGGATAGGTGACAGACAGGAGTCACCATGTGGTCACTTAATATCCCTTTGGCATAAAATCAAGCTCATCCACTCTACCTAAGGCTACAATTTCATAGATCTAAGAAAATACACATAGTACATTCACTCACACACACACACAGTCAGAAACACACACGCACGCACACTCACACACCAATAAGACCCTCCGACCATCCTTCGGCTAACGTAGGCCACCTTGTGTTTGCGGGGTTGGGGTGCAGCTCAGAGACGTGTGACGTCTTATGACATATGACCTCGGGGTCAACGTAGAGAGCAGGAGGTCACAGGATCAGGCAGCTTGATTCATGAGGCAGCAGCACAACGCTTCCTCTGTCACTCTACCACTGCCTCTTCAATAAGACCTCCGCCAGGGGCTATGAAACTTTATGGACCTGAACATCAGAAGAAAACATCCATCCACGGGGAGCACAGAGGACAGGACACACACACACACACACACACACACACACACACACACACACACACACACACACACACACACACACACACACACACACACACACACACATACACACACACACACACACACACACACACCAGCACTAGTGTTGCACGGTATACCAAAACTTTGCAACTTTTTCGATACTAGAACATGAAAAACAGTTCGGTACTAGAATTTGTGTTACTTTCGGTACTTCTGTCAAATGTGCCTCACGTAATATATGGATTGAGAGGATCAAGTCTGTCTAGTTATTTGTCTGAATCTTCTCAAGGTGGCAGTAGTAAGCTAGCCAGGCTACTTGCTCTTGCACATGCAGTAAACACAGTGCGAGCCACTTTTGAGAAGCAAGCGAGAGGAGAGAATCTGCTTACAACATGTCTTCTTCTAACGAAAACATCATACCGCCACGCCGGGAACTTGTTGACAAAACCCGTTTCAGAAGCGAACTATGGGAATACTTTGCTTACAGAGCAGATGATGAAGGCCAGCCCACCGAAACAACTATGCAAAAGGTGCTGCAAAGCAGTGCAAGGGTGTTTTAGTTCCAAAACGACATAAAAAACTTTTACACTAAATTCAAAATGTTTTTGAGTGACAATGCTTTTGATGTGATTTGATTGGTGTGCTGCCAAATCCAAACTGGCCTCCCTAGGGGGGGGGGGGGGGGGGGGGCGTTTTGCTGGGCCAGGACCACCCACAGTTGTCAACGCTGATTGGCAAATTTTATCTCAAAAAGGCCAAAGGCTCGCTGGCATCAATCAATCAAATGGTATGGCGGTAGCGTGTCATACTCTTTTTGTCCAGACAGCACCAGATACATGTGGTCCACATACTGAGACAGAGGCGCCCTCTTTCCCTCGCTAGTATGATTTCTCTGGTGAGATACTGTAGATACAGCCAATTGCAAATTGAAAGAAAATTATGAAAACACGGAATTGAAATAGTTTTATAGGTTTTGTTTTTTTTGCCAATTCTTTTGTGAAGCCTGCCTTCCCTTGGCATCCATGAAGAAACTTTCACAATGTCATAATTATGTCTATTTCTAAAATGTTTCTTCTCAAAAGATTTTAAACCTTAACCCTAACTTTAAAAACATTTCTAACCTTATGCTTAACTCTAATCTTAAATTAAGACAAAAAAACACATTTTGGTTTTTATTAATTATTAAGATATAGCCATTTTGACTTTGTGACTGTAGTAACTAGTGACAACCCAGCTCTGGGTAGCCCATTGCACCCTGGGATTCCTAGTATGCCGTGAAAAATCAATGGTATTTCTATGGTGTGTAGACTATTGCAATATAGAAGCTTCAGAAATGAGTTTCAAAGTGTTTTTTTTATGTTGTTTTGTAACTATTTATTTAATACATTTCATTATTTAGCTGTAATGAATAATTCATGTAATTTGACCTAATATTAAAGCCATTTATGAGCAAATTAACCCTGATATGTATGACATTACATTTAAAACAGTTTAGATGTCATTGTACAATTATTTTGTGTGCTCTGAGTCTCAGATATGGTTTTGTATAAGGAAAATTGAAGATGTTCTTCTGTTATTTAATATGTTTTTTTATTTTTGAAAGAAATTGAATATAGAATAGAATACATTATATTTGATATTTTAGTTGTTCTCCCAGTAATCAACATATTGTTGGATGTTTTAAAAAATAAAGTCCAGTGGTTCTATTACTTTAGCTTGGTTTATTTGCTGTGGTATCGTTTCAGTGTAGAGTATCGTAGTACTAAACCTGCTATCGGTATCGAAGTCCAAATTTGGGTATCGTGATAAGACTAACTCTCACACACATTGGATATCACGACATGACTAACTCTCACACACACACACACACACTCCACTATATTTCCATCTGCCTACATTACCTAACTCTGACAGCTCGCTGCACGCTCAGGCAACCAGTTACACAATGAGTCAAGATTAAAGGTGAATTGAACCAGAGGGGTCAAAGGTTAATGACTCCCGAGCTGATCTGTGTACGTTCCATAAACAAAACAACAGAGTGAATCAGGAGTCTAGACTGTCTTTATTGGCTTAGTGGTGCGGAGCGACGGTGCATCATGGCAGACATATTTGATCTAATGGGAGAGAGAGCAGTCTGTTAGGCTCTGATCTGATGAGCTCTATCTGTCTGATGGAATAATGAGATATATCAACTGTCTGGGCTCTGGCTTTCACTGACCAATAGTAGTGAAGTAAAAGATAGTACAATCTGGGTAATAGGACAAAGATTTGTCTTATCATATATGTGTGCGTGTGAGCTAGTGTGTGTGTGTGTGTGTGTGTGTGTGTGTCTATTTTCCCTCACCTCCCTGGCCTTTCCTTGATTTCTCAGGCAGCAGGAGCACACAAACAGGAAGGCTGAAGGCCCTGCATGTCTTCCTGGTGAAAAAGAGAGAGGCACAAAGGGAACCCTGCTATCTAACACCAGTCCATAGTAACAGATGATGATAGCAACAACAGGCTGAGGGAGGGAGGAGAGGAGCAAGGCTGTAGGCCCTGTAAAGGTGAACAGGTGGGGAGACAGACAATGGTCCTGACGCCTGTTCATGGCGCGATACGTACCAATGTACCGTCTCTGATATGACTTGTCGTGGGATCATTACTTCCTAACAGGATCAAGAGCTCTTTTCAACCCAAAAGAAATCGGAGTCAGATGGTCCAGAGAAAAAACACTCAATGTTAACGCTAATGTCTACTTGCCTCCACCTCTGTCCTCAGATCCACTTGCTGATAGTTGATGAGACCCTGTGCCAGTGTGTGTGTGTGTTGGCTGATAGACGGGTGTTTCTCATGCCGCGGTATCGGATGCGTACGTCTGAGTTTGAATAACGGAGCTGGGAGTGTGGCGTTGTCGGGTAAACGCCGACTGTTTGCTGATGATGTGTAATTATCAGGCTCAAAACACACGTGTCATCTCTGCATATCCCAATACTCAGGAACAGCTCCAAGGTGGCTTAGCAGTTCAGACGTCTTTTCCGTATTGTCTTGTCGTGTCCTGTATATATATATATATTTACACCTTTTCTTCACATATCTTTTATTTATTTTATTATCCAAGAACTCAACTACAAAAGCTTTCCTGCAAATGCTTTCCTGCAACCCGCTTCACCAATTACATTAAGTATTATTTATCTCAATCTGAAAATCCATCGTGGAAGATAGCCAGGGGCTAATTCAGAAGCTAGCCTGATAGCTAACCAGAAGCTACTCCGATAGCTAGCCAGAAGCTAATCTGTAGCTGCCCCGAAATTAGCCGGTTTGCTAGCTAGCGTTGGTGTTTCAGCTGCCCACGTTTTGCGGTCATCAGCTATTCCTTTAGCTCGATAATCTACCGGCACTTTTGTGCAACGCGACTCGGACCGGAGCATTCCGGGACTTTTTTTTCTCTCAGTTTCCCCGGATTCCAACCGCAGGCTCTGGACACTTGCACCTTGATTTCGCAGCTAGCTAGCTGCATACCGTGTGACTATTGGCTTACGTCGACCTCGGAGCAAACTCAAATCATGCTGGAGCTAGCCAGCTGAGGAGTTCCATCACCATCCGGACCCGTTTCTTTTGTTGCTGCTGCAGATACGGAACCCCACCGGGCCTTCACGACTGACTGCCGACGTTATCTGCCCGAGGGATTTATCCAACCGGCAAATCCGTCCCGACGTTACCTGAACGCTCACCTGAGGCCCGCTAATCGTTAGCTGTCCTATCGGCTGCTATCTGAACAAAACCCCACTACACGGAACCTACCGACGGAAACGCACGAGGTATCTACAAACAGACCTCCATCCTATGCTGCTACCGATAGCCATATACCCGGCCAGCTGTCTGGATCGCCACGACCCCAACCAACCTCTACTCACTGGACCCTTACTGATCACTCGATTAAGCATGCCTCTCCTTAATGTAAATATGCCTTGTCCATTGCTGTTCTGGTTAGTGTTTATTGGCTTATTTCACTGTAGAGATTCTAGCCCTGCTCTCTATACCATATCCAACCTATCAGTTCCACCACCCACATATGCGATGACATCACCTGGTTTCAATGATGTTTCTAGAGACAAGATCTCTCTCATCATCACTCAATACCTAGGTTTACCTCCACTGTATTCACATCCTACCATACCTTTGTCTGTACATTATTCCTTTAAACTATTTTATCGCCCCCAGAAACTTCCTTTTACTCTCTGCTCTAGTAGCTCTAGGCGACCAATTCTCATAGCTTTTAGCCGTACCATTATCCTACTTCTCCTCTGTTCCTCTGGTGATGTAGAGGTGAATCCAGGCCCTGCAGTACCTGGCTCCACTCCTATTCCCCAGGCGCTCTCTTTTGATGACTTCTGTAACCGTAATAGCCTTGGCTTCATGCATGTTAACATTAGAAGCCTCCTCCCTAAGTATGTTTTGTTCACTGCTTTAGCACACTCTACCAACCCGGATGTTTTAGCCGTGTCTGAATCCTGGCTTAGAAAGACCACCAAAAATTCAGACATTTTTATCCCCAATTACAATATTTTCAGACAAGATAGAACGGCCAAAGGGGGCGGTGTTGCAATCTACTGCAAAGACTGCCTGCAGAGTTCTGTTATACTATCCAGGTCTGTTCCCAAACAATTTGAACTTCTACTTTTAAAAATCCACCTCTCTAAAAACAAGTCTCTCACCGTTGCCGCCTGCTATAGACCACCCTCTGCCCCCAGCTGTGCTCTGGACACTATATGTGAACTGATTGCCCCCCATCTATCTTCAGAGCTCGTGCTGCTAGGCGACCTAAATTTGAACATGCTCAACACCCCAGCCACCCTACAATCTAAGCTTGATGCCCTCAATCTCACACAAATTATCAATGAACCTACCAGGTACCACCCCAATTCCGTAAACACGGGTACCCTCATAGATATCATCCTAACAAACTTGCCCTCCAAATACACCTCTGCTGTTTTCAACCAAGATCTCAGCGATCACTGCCTCATTGCCTGCATCCGTAATGGGTCAGCGGTCAAACGACCTCCACTCATCACTGTCAAACGCTCCCTGAAACACTTCAGCGAGCAGGCCTTCCTAATCGACCTGGCCGGGATATCCTGGAAGGATATTGATCTCATCCCGTCAGTAGAGGATGCCTGGTCATTTTTTAAAAATGCCTTCCTCACCATCTTGAATAAGCATGCCCCATTCAAGAAATTTAGAACCAGGAACAGATATAGCCCTTGGTTCTCTCCTGACCTGACTGCCCTTAACCATCAGAAAAACATCCTATGGCGTTCTGCATTAGCATCGAACAGCCCCCGTGATATGCAACTTTTCAGGGAAGCCAGAAACCAATATACACAGGCAGTTAGAACAGCCAAGGCTAGCTTTTTCAAGCAGAAATTTGCTTCCTGCAACACAAATTCAAAAAAGTTCTGGGACACCGTAAAGTCCATGGAGAATAAGAACACCTCCTCCCAGCTTCCAACCGCTCTGAAGATAGGAAACACTGTCACCACCGACAAATCCACTATAATTGAGAATTTCAATAAGCATTTTTCTACGGCTGGCCATGCTTTCCACCTGGCTACCCCTACCCCGGACAACAGCACTGCCCTCCCCTCTGCTACTCGCCCAAGCCTTCCCCATTTCTCTTTCTCCCAAATACAGTCAGCTGATGTTCTTAATGAGCTGCAAAATCTGGACCCTTACAAATCAGCCGGGCTAGATAATCTGGACCCTTTCTTTCTAAAACTATCTGCTGAAATTGTTGCCACCCCTATTACTAGCCTCTTCAACCTCTCTTTCGTGTCGTCTGAGATCCCCAAAGATTGGAAAGCAGCTGCGGTTATCCCCCTCTTCAAAGGGGGGGACACCCTTGACCCTAACTGCTACAGACCTATATCTATCCTACCCTGCCTTTCTAAGGTCTTCGAAAGCCAAGTCAACAAACAGATTACCGACCATTTCGAATCACACCACACCTTCTCCGCTATGCAATCTGGTTTCAGAGCTGGTCATGGGTGCACCTCAGCCACGCTCAAGGTCATAAACGATATCGTAACCGCCATCGATAGGAAACAATACTGTGCAGCCGTATTCATTGACCTGGCCAAGGCTTTTGACTCTGTCAATCACCACATCCTCATTGGCAGACTCGACAGCCTTGGTTTCTCTAATGATTGCCTCGCCTGGTTCACCAACTACTTCTCTGATAGAGTTCAGTGTGTCAAATCGGAGGGTCTGTTGTCCGGGCCTCTGGCAGTCTCTATGGGGGTGCCACAGGGTTCAATTCTTGGACCGACCCTCTTCTCTGTTTACATCAATGATGTCGCTCTTGCTGCTGGTGATTCTCTGATCCACCTCTACGCAGACGACACTATTCTGTATACTTCTGGCCCTTCTTTTGACACTGTGTTAACAACCCTCCAGGCGAGCTTCAATGCCATACAACTCTCCTTCCGTGGCCTCCAACTGCTCTTAAATACAAGTAAAACCAAATGCATGCTCTTCAACCGATCGCTGCCTGCTCCTGCCCGCCTGTCCAACATCACTACTTTGGACGGCTCTGACTTAGAATATGTGGACAACTACAAATACCTAGGTGTCTGGTTAGACTGTAAACTCTCCTTCCAGACCCACATCAAACATCTCCAATCCAAAGTCAAATCTAGAATTGGCTTCCTATTCCGCAACAAAGCATCCTTTACTCATGCTGCCAAACATACCCTTGTAAAACTGACCATCCTACCAATCCTCGACTTCGGTGATGTCATTTACAAAATAGCCTCCAAAACCCTACTCAATAAATTGGATGCAGTCTATCACAGTGCCATCCGTTTTGTCACCAAAGCCCCATATACTACCCACCACTGCGACCTGTACACTCTCGTTGGCTGGCCCTCGCTTCATACTCGTCGCCAAACCCACTGGTTCCAGGTCATCTACAAGACCCTGCTAGGTAAAGTCCCCCCTTATCTCAGCTCGCTGGTCACCATAGCAGCACCTACCTGTAGCACGCGCTCCAGCAGGTATATCTCTCTAGTCACCCCCAAAACCAATTCTTCCTTTGGACGCCTCTCCTTCCAGTTCTCTGCTGCCAATGACTGGAACGAACTACAAAAATCTCTGAAACTGGAAACACCTATCTCCCTCACTAGCTTTAAGCACCAGCTGTCAGAGCAGCTCATAGATTACTGCACCTGTACATAACCCATCTACAATTTAGCCCAAACAACTACCTCTTTACCTACTGTATTTATTTATTAATTTATTTTGCTCCTTTGCACCCCATTATTTCTGTCTCTACTTTGCACTTTCTTCCAATGCAAACCAACCATTCCAGTGTTTTTTTAGTTTTTATTTTACTTGCTCTGTTGTACTCACTTCGCCTCCATGGCCTTTTTATATTTTATTTATTTATACATATATCTGTTTGCCTTCACCTCCCTTATCTCACCTCACTTGCTCACATTGTATATAGACTTATTTTTTTTCACTGTATTATTGACTATATGTTTGTTTTTACTCCATGTGTAACTATGTGTTGTTGTATGTGTCGAACTGCTTTGCTTTATCTTGGCCAGGTCGCAATTGTAAATGAGAACGTGTTCTCAATTTGCCTACCTGGTTAAATAAAGGTTAAATAAATAAAAAAAATAAAAAAACAGATGGTGAGGAGGTGTTAAATAAACACTAATGGATGCTCATTATCAGTGTCCGTAACAGGCAGCTGCCGCGCCCTATTTCTGACACAGGGATTCTTCAAAATAACAGGCCACAGGAATACGTCACATCTTAGGCAGAGAGGAGAATGAATAGTCAAGCACATAGAGAAAAAGTGCAAAAACGAATGTGGTTTCCAGGACAGAGCTCTATGCGGCTCAGCCTCTTTGTAATCACTGGGCTGGGAAACACACACAAAGCCCTAATTCCAGAGCGCTGTCAAGCACAGCTGGAATGACAGTTGTCCACTCTCTGATTGAGTTGGAGGGAATCAATGCAGTCCACACAGCCACACACACACACACACACGTGCATAGAGAGAGAGAGAGAGAGAGAGAGAGAGAGAGAGAGAGAGAGAGAGAGAGAGAGAGAGAGATAGAGAGAGATTGAATGCAATATACACCAACTGAGAAGGCATTATGTAGGCTATTCTTTAGCCCACTAAGCCCCTCTTCTAAAATCCCTTTGTTTAGCCTGTGATCGGACATCTTTCCTTGACAAGCATTAACAGATAGGGACAAAATGTTCTGAAGCAGGCAAACGGCTTGGTTTCATAACCATCTAGATGAGTGCAGCACTCTGCAACAAAGTCACGTAGACACTTAAAACCCTTTCCTGGGCGAACCTTCTTTTCAAATACCCAGAGGGGAAAACAGGGTAGACTCTTAACCCTTTCCTGGTTGAACCTTCTCCTCAAATACCCAGAGGGGAAAACAGGGTAGACGCTTAACCCTTTCCTGGGTGAACCTTCTCCTCAAATACCCAGACGGGAAAACATGGTAGACACTTAACCCTTTCCTGGGTGAACCTTCTCCTCAAATACCCAGATGGGAAAACAGGGTAGACACTTAACCCTTTCCTGGGTGAACCTTCTCCTCAAATACCCAGAGGGGAAAACATGGTAGACACTTAACCCTTTCCTGGGTGAACCTTCTCCTCAAATACCCAGAGGGGAAAACATGGTAGACACTTAACCCTTTCCTGGGTGAACCTTCTCCTCAAATACCCAGAGGGGAAAACAGGGTCTTCAGGTGAGAATGAGTCACACCCAGTGAAGGAAAGAAATAAGAGATATAGAGAGACTGAGGGGACTGTTCTATTGGGTTTAGTCTCTCTCTAGACACTGCTTTCAATCTCACTAGCACACTCTTATCATCAAGCCCATACAGATGTTTGTCAACCAAGAAATGTGATCAAATTGGTCAAATACCAACCAACAAAACGAGCCAAATATAGTTTGACTTTCCTTTGTCCTCCCCAGGCATATCCCTCCCTCGCCGTCCCTTTTAGATTCATGCTCCATTCATTACATGACCACTGCAGTCAATTAGCTCAATGTCAGCGACTGTAATGGTCTTGTGGACATGATGCCCCTGTGGGGTTTGTTTCACTATGTCACACACACAGGGCTCTGCTCCCCCCTGTCCCCCGTCCTCCCCCGTCCAGACCCACAGACATATTGACTGACTCAGCTGAGCGCATTGAACTAAAGATCAGCTTTCTGCAACAGTTCCCCTCTGTCCCCCAGCTCTGAGTGGACCAGGGTGGAGCAAGACAGGGTGCTTGGTGGGGTGGGGAAGGGGATGATGATGGCAGGATTTGGGTCACCCAGATGAACTAACAGAAGTTGCTCTGGACACTTCAGATGGAGTCTGGGAGGCTGTCAGAGACGTGGTGGCTGAGTATGTCACCAAGTATGCCGTTTCTGAGAATCGCTGTCCCTGTCTCTGTCCCAGACATCAGAACTCAATTCTGGATCCGGCCACACTGCTCTTTACCTAGAAGACCAGCAGCTGTTTCCAGACCAGCGCTGTGTCCCAACAAGACATTTCCATTAGCCGTTGCATTACCACTCTCAGAGGAGGAGCACATGGGAGCTGCCAACACGTCTTCCCCGGTCTCCCTCACCATCCCAGCATGCACCGTCCTGGCTACATTAGCACACTCGGGTGGGCCTGTTGCTGGGCGGGAGAGACATGTGACATTGAGAGGTTCAGCGCTTTGGCCCAAACCCCCTCTCATCCCACCTTCCCTCCAGCCCAGCTCCCCAGCTCTCCTTTGAAGGCGAGGGGCCAAGGTGAGGGGTGGGGCTGTGCTGTGATAAGGTGGGTGCGTCCAGCGTGGCAAGGGCTCCAGTGCTGACCTTCCACTTCATGAGATCGGCTTCGGTGACATTCGGATCAAGCGCTCGCCGTGGCTGCCTCCCCCCTCCCCCACTGCAGAGCCAGCTATAATGCCAAGTGTGTCCGATCGCTTTAGCATCAAAATACCGACAGCTCCCGCCTGCCTCCCCTTTTCCCCCCACCTGCTCTCTCCCCCCTCCCCTCCCTCTCCCCCTGCTCCTCCTCCAGGGAGCAAGAGTGGGATGATCGGCGGTTCCCAGTGCTGAGACGACAGAAGCAACTGACCATACAGTGAACAGGGAGAGGCACAAACAGGAACAAGCTCCCTGTCCCCCTCTAAAGGACACCTGAGCTCCCCAACCCACCGCTGACTTACACACAGCCCAGTGAACAAACAAGAACAAGATTGACACAGATCAAGAGGGACACGCAGACCATTCAGCAGAAACATTCAGCAGAAACATTCAGCAGAAACCTTCAGCAGAAACATTCAGCAGGAACATTCAGCAAGAACATTCAGCAGAAACATTCAGCAGAAACATTCAGCAGGATCATTCAGCAGGAACATTCAGCAGGAACATTCAGCAGGAACATTCAGCAGAAACATTCAGCAGAAACATTCAGCAGAAACATTCAGCAGGAACATTCAGCAGAAACATTCAGCAGAAACATTCAGCAGGAACATTCAGCAGGAACATTCAGCAGGAACATTCAGCAGAAACAGTCAGCAGAAACATTCAGCAGAAACATTCAGCACGACCATTCAGCAGAAACATTCAGCAGGAACATTCAGCAGGAACATTCAGCAGGAACATTCAGCAGGAACATTCAGCAGGAACATTCAGCAGAAACATTCAGCAGAAACATTGAGCAGAAACATTCAGCAGGAACATTCAGCAGGAACATTCAGCAGGAACATTCAGCAGAAACAGTCAGCAGAAACATTCAGCAGAAACATTCAGCAGGATCATTCAGCAGAAACATTCAGCAGGAACATTCAGCAGGAACATTCAGCAGGAACATTCAGCAGGAACATTCAGCAGGAACATTCAGCAGAAACATTCAGCAGGAACATTCAGCACGACCATTCAGCAGGAACATTCAGCAGAAACATTCAGCAAAAACATTCAGCAGGAACATTCAGCAGGAACATTCAGCAGGAACATTCAGCAGGAACATTCAGCACGACCATTCAGCAGAAACATTCAGCACGACCATTCAGCAGGAACATTCAGCAGGAACATTCAGCAGGAACATTCAGCAGGAACATTCAGCACGACCATTCAGCAGGAACATTCAGCAGGAACATTCAGCACGACCATTCAGCAGGAACATTCAGCAGGAACATTCAGCAGGAACATTCAGCAGGAACATTCAGCAGGAACATTCAGCACGACCATTCAGCAGGAACATTCAGCAGGAACATTCAGCACAACCATTCAGCAGGAACATTCAGCAGGAACATTCAGCAGGAACATTCAGCACGGCCATTCAGCAGGAACATTCAGCAGGAACATTCAGCAGGAACATTCAGGAATCTGCATCCTCAGTCTGCAGTATGGAAGCCCCATGGAAAGCTTGACAGAAGAACATAATTGAGTTTCCACTGGCTGCGTTCAACAACTTAATAAAGCAATCTCCTTGTTTCCTATTTGGCTGATTCTCAAAGAGAGAAGAGTTCTAGCAGTCAACAGTGTGATTATGAAACTGAGAGAATGAAAAGGAAAAAGGTATCTGATACAGAGCATTTTGTTATCGCTGGCAAGGCAGTCTCCATATTGGACCCAAATGACTTCAACCAACAGTCCGCTCCAAACTACACTCCGAGGTCCCATAACATTACAGGGCACCCCAGCCAAAAGTTTTCACATTCTTTTGTTGTTGTTGTTGTTAAGAAAGCACCTTTAGGCAGGACTGCTGTGATTCCAGCACAGAGAGGGAAGCACGCATAGGTCCGGAAGAAAATACAAATCGATAAATAAATCATGTGAATTGGCTTTTTCCTTTGGCCTTGTCCAAAATGTGTGACCCCTCTATTGTTAGCTATTCCAGATGGCCGGTGCAAGCCCTTTGGATTCCAGTCAGTCCAGTTATATAAGCAGAATGAGGAAAAACAAAAAAAGGACCCTAACAGATGACATTGCTATAAATCTTAACCAAAACTATATTGAATGTCCCCTTTGACCATTGTCCTCAGAAACCAGTTCGTCACTCAAAGCGAAACTGGCCTCTACAGTTTGTTTTCATAGAGGCTAAATATGATTACTTTTCCTTTGTTGACTTCTCATCCTCATCGACTCCCTTGGCCAATACATGATCCTTTTCTGGCACTATGGCACACATTTTCTTCCCACCAACAGTATGTTTGTTTAGGGCCGTACAGTACATCTTGAGCTAGCACGTTAGGTTGAGGGGAAGGGTCTTCTAGAATGTGACAGAGACACACACTGAAGTTTCTTTACCAACGCTCCCATCTTCCTCTCATGTTTATCAGTGGTAAAGAGAGGCAGATGGCGGTCTGATGCCCCCAGCTCAACACTAAGTCCACCCCCCGCTAATAAACACATGGCATTCACTATCAAACCTCTAGAGTCAACAGAGAGAGCTGGAGTGACAGTCAGAACAGCCTTTCTTCCTTTAATATCTTTATCAGGGATGATGAGAGCTAGTCACACCACACTGGGGAAAGAGCAGCTTGCACTGAGCACGGCTCAGATATCTGGGTTAACATGTACATATTCATTTATATTCATGGCGTTCATTAGTTTACCCATATATTTCTGAGGAGTACTCAGAGTGCCCCTGCTGTGGTTAACATACTGTACTGTATTAAGCAACATGGGGCCGCAAGAATGAGAACTTGCTTATTTATGTCTAATGGATGATAGAGAAAAGGCTGTTTTTCAGATGCAGCCTTGCTACACTGAACATCTTACTGCAGGGTTGGGGTCAATTCTGTCCGGATTTGGAAAATGTGATGTATTCTTATTTTTGTGAACAACACTGCGATTTAATACTCACATTTGATCTCTAATTCTTGCATTGAATGTGTGTTTAGTGAGGCATTCTGAATTGATCCCAACAGTCTTACTGTGATAATCATTAGAGTGAAAATAACATTCTGCCTCTCCGGGGTGTATGATGAGGGAGAAACGGTGTGGCTCTATGGCTAGCCCTCCATCCCTCCCTCCATCCTCCCCTCCCTCCATCCCTCCATCCTCCCCTCCCTCCCTCCATCTCTCCCTCCTATGGTTTGAGCTGTAACAATGAGATAGCATTTCAGTGGGATGGTTCTATGCAGGGATTATGGGCTCAGAGAGTTATCAAAGGCTTAGTTACTGTGATTTCTCCTGACCTGTTATGGATGGCTGCCGTCACTCTGTGCCAAGGTGAAGCCCCTGGCGTTCTAGCTGCACCCGACCCTGCCCAACCCACTGGCACACTGGCTGGCGGTGAAGACAACCCAGTACATCACTGGGGCCATGTTCCCACCCATCCAGGATATGTACTTGAAACGGTGCCTGAGGAAGTCCTGCAGCATCATCAAGGACCCCACACACCCCAGCCTACGAGCTGTTCTCTCCCTTAGCGCCGGGCAGACAGTATCAGAGCATGAGGTCTGATACCAACAGGTTCAGAGACCGTTTCTATCTACAAGCCATCAGACTGCTGACAACTTGGACTGGACTGACCAGCTGCTCTGATTCTCCGCACCTTAACACACATGTACTCACTCATGCACACACCCACATACACACACACACATATACATTCATGTTACAGACACATCACAATTACTGCTACCATACTCCTATTTACTATTGCTAATACTGCACAATTTAAACACTTGGCCCCCAATCCCTCCTTTTTCTGATACATGTGCAATATTGCACTATAAATCGTGCTTTCCTGTATTATACTGATGCTAAAATGTTTATTCTATTCCCCTGAGCCATGTCGAGAATGAACCTGCAAGTAAGGATTTAGTTGGATGGTGTATACCAAGGTTATTATAGTAAACTAAAACTGAAACTAAAACGAATCATGGTGTATTTCGTTGGACAGTGTAACCTAAACTGAATTTCAAATAAAAAGCGGAAAACTAATAGAAATAAATACAAATAGATAAACAAAACTGGAATAACCTTAGTGTATACCATGTGGAACTTGTGTGCAATTGACCAATAAAGTGATCTCTCTCTAGCTCTACAGAGCTACGAAACAGGGATTACAAACTCACTGCAATGATGTCATATGGTTTGGACATCTCCCTGCATCCCCCGTTTCATCTCGAAAAAGTCCAACTGATTGGAATTTGCGAACAGTGTGGAGGCTGTATATGTTAGGCCTAAAGCCAGTGCATTAGCCAGTATCTGGTGAGTACTATATGAATCTTAACATCCAATTAGCTCAGACTTTTGGCAGAGTTTATCCTGGAAGTGACAGGCCCCAGACCAAACACTCAGCATACTGAGACATCACACCGGTCTAACTGGACACAAACAACTGTATTTTATTTTACAGTGGGATCAGAAGCCAAATCTGCTGTGATAGTCCAATAATAAGTCTGTATTAAAATAGCCTCTGAGTCTGTGTGGTGGTTGTGGTGATGAATGTGTGTGCAGGGGGCGAAGGCCGAGGCAGAGCACGGCTGTAATCATCAGCTTGGCGCTCTGGCCCCTCTGGCTCCTGACCCGGCAGGAAGCAGCCAGGGAGTGCACGGACTCCAGCCAGCCAAATAGAGATCAGCGAGCGTGGAGCATGCTGAGGCTAACAACCTCCCTCACCTTTGTGGGACCCCACCCGAGAAAATACGAGGAGCCGGGAGCCACTGGACCACCCCCCCCCCCCCCCCCCCACACACACACACACACACACACACACAAACCCCGCTGTGTGACCACAAGGTCTACAAACACATGCTGCCTCTCACTGGAGCTGAATGCCTGGGCCCAGTGCCGCTCAAGCTCTGCCGAGACTGTCTCACAAACAATACACACACACACACACAACCATAGTACACAAACACACACACATTTCACAAACAATCAGAAAGGAGCCAGATTTGTGTTCTGCTCTCCTCCATGTTTCCTTACGGTTCACTCTGGCTCAGCTCTAGGCGATAGGCAGGGAAAGTTCTTTCCAAGTCAGGCAGAATTCTAAATGGGCTCCAAATTAATTGGCAGGAATCACGAGGCAGTGAGATAATTCTGAGGCTGGGTAATGAAGTCAGCTACGGACCGTGGCGAGAGCTAATAGGGCTTGGCTTTGGGCGTAATTGCTGCTTAAGCGAAGTCAATAAAGAAGGATTAATCAAACTCTAACCGCACACCTGGCGGCCAGCCCCACTCCAACGCAGAGTGGACTGTGAGAGTCAGTGAAGGGAGGGAGAAAGGGAGGGACCCAGACAGAGGTAGTGGTGCAGTTGAAACGCACCAAAATCCAAACACCACATCCATACTACCCACTCTAATGAAATAAAAAGGGGGAGCCAGCAATCTACTCCAACAGCCCACCTCCTCCTCCTCCTCCTCCTCCTCTCCTTCTTCTCTAGGCAGAATCTGTTCTGTCATTTGGTCTCTCCAAACACGGACCATATGTGAGTTCAGTGCTGGCAATCAGACTGTATTGTGAAGCAGGCAGCTGAGTTCATCAGGAAAAAAATTGCCTTCCGCTCGGCAGGCCTCTCTCCCATTGGCCAGTCACGAGGCCCGCTCTGTTTGAGGGCACCCCAGACATTCCTGTGGATAATCTTTTCCATTCCTCCGCTCAGCTCCGCGAGGACAGACCAAATCACTGCACAAGGCCTGCATTGTGAGGGCCTTTCAAAAAGCCCTGTTTTAAAGCTCTCTCTCCCACTCTTACACTTCTCACACATTGCCCCAAAAACTTTTTTTCCTCGTCTTTTAAAAAAGAAACAACAAAATGATTGCTTTTAAAATTATCTCTGGAAAAGAAAAGAGCCCTGAATACTATGTTTCTCACGGTCTCTTTCCAGTAATGGTTTGTTTTTGAGAACTCTAAACAATGTGAAACCACTAAAACCAGAGCGTGGCCACATCACTGTGCTGCCGGGAGTTCAGGAGATCACCGCTGGAGTCGACTCCCCGGGTGAGGCCAACCAGCCTTCCCAGAATCCTCAGCTGCGTTGCCGCTCAGCACCCCACGTACTCCACAGCGGCTTGTCATTGTGGCCTTGGCCGGGCAGCCAAGGGACGGGATTGGAGGACAATCACACAGATGTGGGGCGGGTTAGGACGGGTGTGTGTGCTGGATGTGGCGATGGGAGATTTACGGCAACACATTCCATAATTAGATCCACGATTATGACCGGGGCTATAAAAGACAGACTCCAGCTAGGCTGAACATTATGCTACTACTCTGTGTGACTAACAAACCACAACGCCTTTACAGTTATCTCAGCCTCTCTCTCTCTCTCTCTAAGAACACATTGCTACTCTGCTCTGAGCAGCTAGGCCACGGAACATTTACCACACCACTGAACATTGTGAAATATCAAAACACTTAAAAGACAAGAAAAGACAATCTGACTCAGTCTCACACATTCTCCTCTCATTCCTTGTAAGTCAACCATGCCTTGAAATAACTAAAAAAGCACATGGAGAAAGCACATTTTTATACAGTAACAGTTACTATTATAGTTGGTGTGCTAGAGAAGTATCCCGACTATTCTAATTGCTCAGGAAACGTCCACACCCTCACTAAGGGCTGTGACAGTCAAAAATGTACCAATCAATCACACCAGCCCAGTAACACACACATCTATGGACGAGAAAGAGAAGAGAGCGGAAAAACAAACTGTGTCTGCACCTCACCGATCTTGCTGAGACATGCCCATGAATAAGTATTTGTGGTTGAGAGAGAGACAGAAAGGGTAGTGGGTTCTTGTTCTGCCTGTCGAAAGCTTTTCTATAGTTGCTTTTGTCAATATTGTTCTATTGTTAGACCCATTAAATACACGCTGCCCATTTCATTCACATGTTCTGTATTGATAGTTGTGAGTGCATGGTGATCTAGGTCAATGACAACTCATCCAAACAACCTTTTAACCATTTACACTTGTGGTACTTGGCCTATATGCATAGGGCTAAGTTGAAATGTTTCTTACAGTAGAAATATGAAAACATATGCATAACCATGGTAGCAATTGAAAGGGAACATTTTGGAGATTATGGGGAAATGATTAGACCAAAGGTGAGGACACAACAGGGGACCTGACACAAGACTGAATCCAAACATTACACTGTTGATGTGATGTTCATATTACATGTACTGTACTTTCACAGCATTTGTTTATAATGAAATGTGAACATACTCTGGATACAATTAGTAACATGATAAGAGTATTCCTGGAGAATGTGGGGTAGGTGCATCATAAGAGAACAAAATGACAAGGGTTTGAGTGAGAGGACTAACTGGTGTCTCCAATTGGCCTCACACACCTCTCCAAAGTGTGCACAGTTCCTGGGTCATTTCAATGCACTTTTATGACTCAAAGAAGAGTCTTCAAAAAATGTTTTGGCTCTCCTAGCTGTGCCGTTGAGGAACTAGAGCAAGCACACTTGTATTTGTTTTGTTTGGAACACAACCCTGCATCCCCGTCATCACACAATCACTGTTGTTGTTAACACAATCAAAAAGCTGACCTTTATAAATCACAATCTGGGCCAGGTGAGCATGACTTGAAAACTTGTTCTATTGCCAACATGACTTAGCTAAGTTCTAAAATAGGATCTCACAGTGTTAGGCTTTCACAAGGCAAATCAGAGAAACAGATCATCACTTTGGTGCGCATAGAAAGTCATGAGGGCATTAAGGTGTGTGTGCTTTTCTTCACAATAAGCAAACAGTCTCATTGTGTTCAGAACAACCCAGTACATGACGCCATGTCATCTTGTAACTGTACATCAAACATAGTGATCAGAAACGTTGATACTGTATATGACAGTAGTTGTATGATATGGAAATGTGAAGTCCACATTGGGACTCACAGGTGTTTGGTTTGCTTGTATGACATCAAATCGGTATTTATTATAATCCTCAACGTCTCATCTTTCTAAATACATAGAGTCCTCTTAATTTACAGCATTTCCCTCACTCAGACAACAAAACATTTGCAAAATTTGCCCAACTAGCAAGAGATGGGGGCAACTTCTAGTCGCGCACGGTGCTCAAGTTCTGAATGGAGTCAGAGCTCTGACGTCATATATAGCATGTTACTGTACAGCCATTACCTTTCAATTTAGGCCTTTATTACTGCCCAAATCTGCCATTTTCAACCTGCATTAAGGGTATGTCTACAGGGTATGTGTACAGGGTATGTGTACATGATATGTGTTAAGGGTATGTGTACAGGGTATGTGTACAGGGTATGTGTTAAGGGTATGTGTACAGGGTATGTGTACAGGGTATGTGTTAAGGGTATGCGTACAGGGTATGTGTACAGGGTATGTGTACAGGGTATGTGTACATGATATGTGTTAAGGGTATGTGTACAGGGTATGTGTACAGGGTATGTGTTAAGGGTATGTGTACAGGGTATGTGTACAGGGTATGTGTTAAGGGTATGCGTACAGGGTATGTGTACAGGGTATGTGTACATGGTATGTGTACAGGGTATGTGTTAAGGGTATGTGTACAGGGCATGTGTACAGGGTATGTGTACATGGTATGTGTACAGGGTATGTGTACAGGGTATGTGTTAAGGGTATGTGTACAGGGTATGTGTACAGGGTATGTGTACATGGTATGTGTACATGGTATGTGTACATGGTATGTGTACATGGTATGTGTACATGGTATGTGTACAGGGTATGTGTACAGGGTATGTGTTAAGGGTATGTGTACAGGGTATGTGTACAGGGTATGTGTACATGGTATGTGTACATGGTATGTGTACAGGGTATGTGTACAGGGTATGTGTACAGGGTATGTGTACAGGGTATGTGTTAAGGACTACGTGTGAAGCTAACACAGGGCTTTGTCTGTGAGGTTCCATACGGACTAAAATCACACAATCTACCACTCTCCTGTAAATTCATCCAAGGTGCCACTGTTTGGTTGTTCTGGTTTCGTCGCCTTTGTCCAAGGCATGTTCCCCTCACATGATAATAGTGTTAAGTTACAACAAGCCACTCAGTCACGACAAGTGACTCTGCAAGAGGCCCTCCACCCCCAGCCAATGAAGCCATCAGCAGGGCAGGCACACGTACAGTAATAACACAGCAACAGCACAGTACTGTCACCCATTCCCCACATACCAGAGGGTCAGGTTCAGAATGCACTGCTATGCTGACGTCACCTGACCCGGCTGCCCTAGCAGGGAAAACAGAGGTGATGAGAACAGAGGCCTGTTTCATAGCACCCCTGTTAACATGTCAATCACCGGGCCTCCACATGCAAAGACTACATTAATCAGGCTGACTGACTGAGCCATCGCTGCCTAGGGAGAAGCCTTACGGCTCTGACAGCTCTTTACCCCAGGCTGTGTGTGTGCTTGTAGCTGTGGTAAGGAACAAGCAGCTTCTTGCTTTGTGGATATACTACTTTGGCATGACATGTTCAGACAGTAAAATGAGTTACAGTAAATGCTCCTACTACCTGGGATTGTATTAGCATATCAAAGCCATTTTTATAGGTTCATATCATCAAATTAAAATGGTTATACAGTGGATCAAATGTACTGTATAATGCAGTATACTGTAGAGTATACTATAACTGTATACTCTTTCTATCCACTGGCAAATCTTAGCTCATACTTATTTCATACAGGTGTCTTCCCAGGTGCTGAGTCTGCCATGACGGGGCAGATGGCGATGGGATGTGGAGATGGCGTTGAGCGTTACCTGTAGATATCCGGCGCTGGTGGAGGTGACACATGCCGGTGAAACAGGAGCAGGCCTCCCCCGAGCGTCCTCGCTGGGGAGGCGGAGCCAGCGAGCACTGGGGCTTCAGGAACCCTGTAGAGGGAGGGAGAGAGAGATGGAGGGAGAGAGAGATAGTCTGTTAGAAAAACAGGATAATGATGATAAAAATAGTGATATTAACAGCAGAGAAAGCAGAGCTGAGGGTTGCTCCACACAACACCATATAGACACTGTATATATTCACCACGGCAGTATTGACACTGTATATATTCACCACGGCAGTATAGACACTGTATATATTCACCACGGCAGTATAGACACTGTATATATTCACCACGGCAGTATAGACACTGTATATATTCACCACGGCAGTATAGATACTGTATATATTCACCACGGCAGTATATACACTGTATATCTTCACCACGGCAGTATAGACACTGTATATATTCACCACGGCAGTATAGACACTGTATATATTCACCACGGCAGTATAGACACTGTATATATTCACCACGGCAGTATAGACACTGTATATATTCACCACGGCAGTATAGATACTGTATATATTCACCACGGCAGTATATACACTGTATATATTCACCACGGCAGTATAGACACTGTATATATTCACCACGGCAGTATAGACACTGTATATATTCACCACGGTAGTATAGACACTGTATATATTCACCACGGCAGTATAGATACTGTATATATTCACCACGGCAGTATATACACTGTATATATTCACCACGGCAGTATATACACTGTGTATATTCACCAGGGCAGTATAGATACTGTATATATTCACCACGGCAGTATAGACACTGTATATATTCACCACGGCAGTATATACACTGTATATATTCACCAGGGCAGTATAGACACTGTATATATTCACCATGGTAGTATATACACTGTATATATTCACCACGGCAGTATATACACTGTATATATTCGCCAGGGCAGTATAGACACTGTATATATTCACCACGGCAGTATATACACTGTATATATTCACCAGGGCAGTATAGACACTGTATATAATCACCACGGCAGTATATACACTGTATATATTCACCAGGGAAGTATAGACACTGTATATATTCACCACGGCAGTATATACACTGTATATATTCACCAGGGCAGTATAGACACTGTATATAATCACCACGGCAGTATATACACTGTATATATTCACCAGGGCAGTATAGACACTGTATATATTCACCACGGCAGTATATACACTGTATATATTCACCAGGGCAGTATAGACACTGTATATAATCACCACGGCAGTATCCCTCCCTTTGCTTATTTAGATATAATCCCCTCTGTAAATGGTATATTCCCACTGTAATCAGCCTATACTCTAGAGTTTTATGTTTTGTCTTTACTGTTCCGATATTATATATTCTATATGATGTCTGTGTGGACTTCTCTGTTTGTCTATTGCTGGCAATACCTTCTCACTAAGGCAAATGATGGTTTCTGATTCTACTGGTAGATGGTGAATCGTGCTGCCTGGACAGGACTGTCGATACAGATTACAACTTGTCCTTGGTAACAGAGACGGGGTGAGGAAACATTTTAAGGATCTCTACTGTACCCATAGTCTCTGAACGGCCTCCCTCCCACCAGCAGGTTACACATCCATCTCCCCTGCCACATGGAGACCCAGCCAACCTTTCACATTTAGAGCACTGTTTCTCTATCTCCCCTCAGAGTGACCCTCTAACCCAGAATATGAGGCTAGCTCAGAGCTCCATGGAGCTCCCTGTCAGCTCCATGCCCAGGGCCAAGTGACCAGGAGGGGGCAACAGCCCAGGGGAGGCTGGGTAGGAGGCTACGGAGGGGTGGAGAGGCATGGGACTGGAGAGGTTGGGAACTTTGTGTGAACAAAATGCCAAATTAGGAGGGGATGCCTGGGGGGCAGGGGGAGGGGGGATCTCAGAGGTCACCAGGGTCACTCTCAATAGGGAAGTCATTATCTGGCACAATGGGGTGACTGAATGTTCTGTACCCCACTAGTCCAGTCTTCACTACCCCCTACCATCCCATCCCCATGCTGACTACATCAGTGTAATAGAGGAGCATGGAAAAAAGCACAGGTAGAAGAGTATAGCAACTTTGTCAATTAAAAGCTATGGTGCTCTGTTTAACTAGTTCCAGACTTTTTCCATCGTTATGACCATTGTGTTCAGATCTACACATGACGTGATGAGTTCATAGAAAAAGAACAGAGAAGATAGACAGAAAACTCATTGAAATAGTATATTGACAACAGTGTCAAAACAATCAATATCATATGAAAGCCCAATCACAGGCAATACATCAACCAGAGCTCAGAGCTGACCTTGGAAATCCACTTCAACCCAGTGAATGGCATCAGAGGCATGTGTATCTGTGACTGACATGGCAGGCTTGGCAGCCTCTAGAGAAAACAACTTTTTGTGTAGCTTACGTTTCTCAGTCAGTCAGTGGAGGATTCACCAAGCCTTTATTGACTCGAGGGAATTCATGTGAATCTCATTGGCATCGGCAGATCTCCTCAAATCCTGACTTTATTCATTTCCTCATGAGGACCTTTAGATTTCCTGCAGACATCAAGAGCGTTGGTCAGAGAAGCCACCCCCCCCCCCCCCCCCCCCGTTCTGTTCTGTTCTGTTCCGAGCCTAATACAGCTCCTTTATTAGGACCATGAAAAACATGTCACTCCAGATGAGCTCAGCCAATGACATTTAAAACAGGCACAGGGATATTGAATTAGTTCCCCATGATAAGCCGTCTGGGTTGCTGATGCTGTGATCAGGATTGTGTGTGTGCGTGTGCGTGTGCGTGCGTGCGTGCGTGTGTGTGTGTGCGCGCGCGTGCGTTGCTGCATGCGTGCATGTGTGTTTCAAGGAGAGGGGTGGGCTGTGCCTGTCAAGCACATTCCTCAACTCTTTTGATTACAATTAGAGAAGAACCGAAATGCCAGTGATGGACGTGGACCAGCAAGTCCAGACCAGTACGAGTGAACGCAGACAAGCTGAGATCATCTCTAACAGTCTTAATGAAATAAAAGACATGAAGACCACAAAAACATTATTGAAGAATGAACATGTTTGAAAGGAGAAGAAGTTGATATGTCATCGTCTGTCTGTCTGATATTTCACTGTTGTCACATTCAAACGGTGTAAGTCAGAAGTATATTTTTGGGGAGCACATTAAAAAACAATTTGGGGCCACATAATCTGTATAAATGATTGTAATGCTCAGTAAATGTTGGCATATGGTTCTCCAAGCAATCTAACACCACAACTAGCTGCCCGAGGCCCAATTCACCAGGAACATCTTGATTTGATGTAGGCCTGGTCTATCCAATCTACTAATTTTCTCCTTGTTTCCTCAGAGCACAGAAGAAGCAAATCCCTGCTTGTATAACTAGCTAGCAAAGGGTGGACAATGACACACGCCATAGGGCTCCGTGCCATGTCACTGAACATTACCCTGTTAGCACATGAGCTTTTCCAAGTTCGGCTTTTCCAAATTCATGGGTAAACCGAGTAGACAGGGGCCCAACGAAAACGCTCCACTAGCCGTCCATTAGAATAATCTTCCCATGGGACACAGTAATCTGTGTGATTCAAACGCTCTGAATGTTACCTGGAACCGTGGGAGACAGAGGACCCGAGTGTGAAAGAACAGGAGGGGGGCAAATTGTTCCTTGAAGTTTCATTGGACAAATGTTGTTCCTCTGATTTGATTTAACTAGGGAAGCCAGTTAAGAACAAATTCTGATTTTCAATGACGGCCTAGGAACAGTGGGTTAACTGCCTTGTTCAGGGGTAGAATGACAGATTTTTACCCTGTCAGCTCGGGGATTCAATCTTGCAACCTTTCGGTTGCTAGTCCAATGCGCTAACCACTAGGCTACCTGCTGTCCCATATGGAACATTGACCTTAAATGTGACCCTCCAAATGTTTTAACTTTTAGTTTAAGAGAAACAGCGTAGAGCTGGCATTAATATGCCATTCCAGATGTTCAGGGAGTTTCATTCTTGATGAATAAAAAACAGTTGGAGTCTGTTTATCCAGCTATTCACTACTCTAGATTGGTTTTAATAAAGGGCTTAATTTCTCTTCCTCTCAAAGCAGAAGGGAAGTGACTGATGGTGGTGTGGCGGTAGCAGAGAGGCATGTGCGTACAGGTCTTCCTGTCGTGAGCGCTAATGATCTGTGATCTAGTGATCTGTCATTAAAGGCATCTCTATCACACTGCTGTGCCTCTGTGTCTTCTTGGCTCATACAGCACACCATTGATTACAGGCATGTTTGATCTTCTTTTCCCCTCTTCTTTTATTTCCAAACAGAGCGAGGGATGAAGAGAGGAGGAGAGATCTCATTGGGTTTAATAACTGTGCGAGGATCCAGTCTTCAGGGGACAAGCTCAAACATCCCCCACCAACAGTCAATCAGTATTATCATAACTGGCGATCAGGGATCGGAGCGGTGTAAACACACTGGGGGTTTTCTCATTAAACATCCAGTGCTATAATGAAAAGCCAGCCTATACAACACAGTGCTAATGAAAGCAAGTCTTTACATAGGACTACGCTAATGAAAAAGAGCCATAATGATAAAGAACTTAATGGGACAAAGGCATAATGACAATGTGCTAATGAAACAAAGGTATGGAGATTTGCATTCGTAATAATACAACTTTTTGTTCTCGCTCTAGTCTCATATACACGCCAACACTAAGGAAACACTTGTAAACTGTAGGTTAGCAACGCATATCCATCTCTAAACGTAATGTGCACTGGTTGACTACATGTGAAATACAGTATATTCATGTTGGCTATTTATGAGGGGGTGTGGGTGCGGTGGTGGACTGCAGCCCTCGTGTAGTCCTCTTAAAGTATGGCCATTCTCCTCATTTGCCGTTACTAGAGCGATCAAGCCCACGGTCAAAGTTCGTCGGGCCCTTCATGGATCAGGGGCGTAATAAAAGTGTCTTTCCCACACAGATAGGAGCGCAGCTCTCCAAGCTCTCAGGGTTAGGGCCTTGCTGGCTCACACAGGGAAGGACCTTCAGCTATCAATAGCCCGGGCAACCATCGTAAACGCCATTCACCTTCAACCATCTTCAGACGGATGGGCGGCCTCCTCTACGATGGTGCTCCACATAAATGAAAAGCCTCATCCACTCCTCCAGCACATCCCTCCTTTCATTCTCTCCCTGCTCCAGAGAGACTTCTGCGTTGGAGTGTGTGGGCGTTGAGAGTTTTACCCATGTGCCCTTGAGAAAGGCTGTTGTCTTATTCTCCAATCCCCCATTGATGACATACAGCAGAGCATACACAACCTTTCAAAAGTTTGGGATCACTTAGAAATGTCCTTGTTTTTGTCACTTAAAAGAACATAAAATTGATCAGAAATACAGTGTAGACATTGTTAATGTTGTAAATGACTATTGTAGCTGGAAACGGCAGATTTGTTATGGAATATCTACATAGGCGTAGAAGTTAATTGACAGTATGCCAGGGCGGATTGCAGAGGTCTTGAAAAAGAAGGGTCAACACTGCAAATATTGACTCTTTGCATCAACCATGTAATTGTCAATAAAAGCTTTTGACACTTATGAAATGCTTGTAATTATACTTCCGTATTCCATAGTAACATCTGACAAAAATATCTAAAGACACTGAAACAGCAAACGTTGTGGAAATTAATATTTGTGTCATTCTCAAACTTTTGGCCACGACTGTACTTGTCCTCTTGCTCAGTTGTGCACCGGGGCATCCCACTCCTCTTTCTATTCTGGTTAGAGCCAGTTTGCGCTGTTCTGTGAAGGGAGTAGTACACAACGTTGTACGAGTTCTTCAGTTCCTTGGCAATTACTCGCATGGAATAGCCTTAATTTCTCAGAACAAGAATAGACTGACGAGTTCCAGAAGAAAGTACTTTGTTTCTGGACAATTTGAGCCTGTAATCAAACTCACAAATGCTGATGCTCCAGATACTCAACTAGTCTAAAGAAGGCAGGTTTTATTGCTTCTTTAATCAGAACATCCGTTTTCAACTGTGCTAACATAATTGCAAAAGGGTTTTCTAATGATCAATTAGTCTTTTAAAATGATAAACTTGGATTAGCTAACACAACGTGTCATTGGAACACAGTAGTGATGGTTGCTGATAATGGGCCCCTGTACGCCTATGTAGATATTCCATTACAAATCTGCCGTTTCCAGCTACAATAGTCATTTACAACATTAACAATGTCTACACTGTATTTCTGATCAATTTTATGTTCTTTTAATGGACAAAAAATGTGCGTTTCTTTAAAAAACAAGGACATTTCTAAGTGACCCCAAACTTTTGAACGGTAGTGTACGTATTAGGCCCCGTATCCTAAAATATAAAAAGCTTCCAAAAAGGTATTGAAAGGAATGTGTTTAGATTGCTACTTTAGAAACTTTAATTGAAAGATTCTATTCTTGCCCGATTTCAGTCCAACAAGGTGCAGTGTGTCACGTTGTGCTGTTCTGTGATTAGAGCTGAGCGGAGATTCATCACTGTTACATTCCATGGACATCAGATGTTTGCTTATCACTTCGAGGAATAATCGTAGGCAGCAGTCTCTCATTATGCACAATTACTGCTCTGCCAGTTACTCTGCTGCACTGCTCGACTGGGCCTTCATCAAAGCACATCTATCTCAGCAAAAAGACAGACTAAAAGACAGACAGACTGAGCCCGTCAGCTCTCACTCTCCTGTCTCTGGATATCAAACGCTCATCACCACTCCGGTCCATTCTAAGGGAGAGCCTCCCTCTCGCTTTCAGATGCTGATCATCAGCATGGAAAGCATCCAACCTTTTCCCCACCGCCATATCGGCTCCATCAGCTAAATGTCTTTTATCTCCGCAGCGTTTCTTCCTTTGAAGAAAGCCCCACTTTCAGCTCCTCTTTATCTCAATAAAAACAAGAGCTGTGCAGATCTATCATGACAATGAAGTTGACGTGTCAAGGAGACAAGGAAGTGCGCACAAAGCTTATTAGAATAGGCCATTTTTGGGGGGGTTCTAGGCACAAAACATCGCCCTCCTTGCAGTTGTCTTTTACGTGTATCTCTGTCTCCCTCCTCACACAACAGGACCCCCCACAGTGCTGGAACACTAGCTTGTTATAACATTCCACCCCAAGCTGGACCCACCACTGAGACCCTCGGGTCCCTGACCAGCCAATCACAGGAGAGGAGAGGTCATACTGAGTAGGTCCAGAGAGCTGGGTCTCATTCGGTTAGGTCACCCCACACGGTTGCCTGCTGGGGTATTGGGTTTCAAGTGAATTACAAGACCCAGTAGGACCGTAACAGTTTCATACGGCATTCCATGTCAAACCAAGGAGCCATGAATGGACCCCCAAAACTATACCAACTTAGTTAAGATCTATCTAACTAGATCAATCCAAAGTGTTCCTAACTGGGTTTGTCCTGGAGTAGCTTGGGGATGTTCTGGCGCCAGCAGTTGCACTGCATTGAATGAATTAGCCAGACTAGACTGACTGCTATTGTTAACATGAGTCACCTGAGGGCTTATTTTAACCTGAGTGTTGATTCTAGTGGGGTTAACACCAGTGGGATTGAAATCAACGCCACCTGCAGTGCATAAATGAAGTATTACTTGAGTCACAGTGAAATCAACTACGTGTGGTGTTGTTGTTACTCAAATGTGTTGAGTTAATTTCATGGGAGGGGCCTCATTATTATATTTCCCAGCATGCTTTGTTGCAGGTTGATTTTTACAATAGTTTGTTTCAATATACATGTTTCTGCAGGCACATTGATTGATTAATTGATCTAAGATTAAAAATAAATAAAAAATACATTGTAAACTAATCCAATCTGTAAGTGGTTGGATTTATTGGAATGTTACTGAGAGGGTTGTTCCAGTTTGGATGGTTTAGGTAGTCTTGTTTGACAACATAGCAATCATTCTGAATGCAGATCATGGGAGATAAAAAGTTCCAATTGTTGAATATCGTTCTAATAACAATTGCAAATTACTTCACAAGACAGCATATTGTGACTTGCAGGTCTGATATGGCCCATGAGCCAGGATTTTCAGACCACAATGTTGGGAGAAAACTAGGCCATAACTAAAATCCTTATGAAGGGTTTACTTTTCCTTCTCAGGACAGACATTTTATGAATGCAACAACCATGTCTCAGTCACTTACAAAAACAGTCATGGGTGGGTAACGGTAACATTCCATTGATAGGCACCATGGGAAATATTCAAGTAAGTCTGTACACCTTACATTGTCAAAACAACACCCCCCAAAATACAGCATCAGCTCTAATAAAGTGTTTGGGACCCAACACCCTTGGGGTGTTAGTTTATCAACACTTTAAAAAGTGTTAGTTTAACACTATTTCGGTGGGTCACATACACTGCATGACCAAAAGTATATGGACACCTGCTCGTCGAACATCTCATACCAAAATCATGGGCATTAATATGTAGTTGTTCCCCCCTTTGATGCTATAACATCCTCCACTCTTCTGGGAAGGCTTTCCACTAGATGTTGGAAAATTGCAGCAGGGATTTGCTTCCATTCAGCCGCAAGAGCATTAGTGAGGTCGGGCACTGATTTTGGCGATTAGCCCTGGCTCGCAGTCGGCATTCCAATTCATCTCAAAGGTGTTCGATGGGGTTGAGGTCAGGGCTCTCTGCTCCAGAGTCCAATGGTGGTGAGCTTTACACCACTTAAACCGACGCTTGGCATTGCGCATGGTGATCTTAGGCTTGCTTGGCCATGGAAACCCATTTCATGAAGCTCCAGACGAAGTTCTTGTGCTGATGTTGCAGGCCAGTCAAGTTCTTCCACATCGATCTCGACAAACCATTTCTGTATGGACCTTGCTTTGTGCATGGGGGAATTGTCATGCTGAAACAGGAAAGGGCCTTCCCCAAACTGTTGCCACAAAGTTGGAAGCACAGAATCGTCTAGAATGTCATTGTATGCTGTAGGGTTAAGATTTCCCTTCACTGGAACGAAGGGGCCTAGCCCGAACCATGAAAAACAGCACCAGACCATTATTCCTCCTCCGCCAAACGTTATAGTTGGCACTATGCATTCGAGCAGGTAGCATTCTCCTGGCATCCGCCAAACCCAGATTCGTCTGTCGGACTGCCAGATGGTAAAGCATGATTTATAACTCCAGATAATGCATTTCCACTGATCCAGAGTCCAATGGAGGCGAGCTTTACACCATACCAGCCGACACTTGGCTGCTCCACCATTGAAACCCATTTCATGAAGCTCCTGATGAAGAGTTATTGTGCTGACGATGCTTCCAGTGGCAGTTTGGAACTCCGTAGTGAGTGTTGCAATCAAGGACAGCTGATTTTTACACACTACACGCTTCAGCACTCGGCAGTCCTGTTCTGTGAGCTTGTGTGGCCTACCACTGAGCCGTTGTTGCTCCTAGGTGAATGCCGTTCCTTTTTCTCTCTCAAATTGAGTCTGTACTTTCACACCGGCAAAGGGTAATGAAAGTGGCAGTTGCACTGGTGTGGCATTTGAAACTGCAAGGCAGCTGTAGTTAGATAGAGTTGACAATGATGACCTTTGTAAAACTGCGACTTTTCCTGCATAGCTGATCTTAAATTATGAAGGTTGTGTGACTATCAACACAAGAGAAAAAGTGTTTCTTTAAAAAGTATTTGGTTAATGCCTTAACATCCTGAAGAATCAAAACAATAGCTAACTCATCCCTATACTATTCTTAGTGTGTTGTGTCCTTAAAATTATACAATTATACAATTATATTGTCAGACTGAAACGCAGGCATACTGTTTCCTGGTTGATTGTTCAGGAAATGTCTAGGCAACCTTGAAATACAAACTTATACTATAGAATGATCAATAGTAATATTTCACAGTTACTATTAAAAGCACTAAATGTGTTGTCTATGAGAAAGTATACAGTAATACAATAAATATGATATTATTGTCAGAGAGTGAAAATCAGGGAGAGAGCAAGAGAGAAAGACCATGTTAATGAAGTTAAATAAGAGGAGAAGGGAAGGGGGGGATTCAAAGCCTGCTGGTGCGCGTCAGAACTTCCTCTGGGGCAAATGGGGGAACAAGGGCCTCAGTGCAGCCGAAGAGAATTCAGACGACGAGCTCCTTGGGCAAACGGCATAATCAAATTTGTGTGAAGAGAAAAGAGGCTCCTTTGACAGGGGAGTGGAGACAAGGAAGCATTTAAAATCCAGTATCCCTCTCTGGATCTCTACAGTAACCATTCACATGACAGAATGTCTACTCATGTCAACAGCCTTTGGCAAAGCACACACTGGCCAGTTCTACCCAATGAAACAACATCGCCTGTTCCTGTGGTTTCATAAATGTTTTGCTAGTGAGTGGATACATTAACATTTCAGGTAAGTTAGACTATTGCTTACATCCCATAGGCAGGAATGTCGATTCTGAAAGACAAAATTAAGCGCAGGTTATCAACAGAGAACTAAAAAGTCATTACCATTTGATTGGGCAGAAGTAGAGGTGAGGAGGAGCTCCCAGGCATTAAGAACAGAGCGGTGTAGCTGAGCGACCTGCCTGTCTGTCCTGGAGCAGGCTTCACGTTAGCATCTTAAAGTGAATCCATACGCCGCCACTCACTACACTATCTCCCCTCTCCTCTCTCTACAAGAGCTAGGAATCTCCCATTAACCCCCTCACACCACCTAACCTTACTGTGTTGGTCAACAAGTACATTTACGTAATAGAGCGGTAAACACACACACGGACACACACACACACACACACACGGACACACACACACACACACACGGACACACACACGGACACACACACACACACACACACACACACACACACACACACACACACACACACACACACACACACACACACACACACACACACACACACACACACACACACACACACACACACACACATGGGGACACCTTGTTCTGCTACCCACATCCTGCTATTACCCTCCTAAACAATGTATTCTTCAGTGCCTGACCCAGATTTACCAAGCGAAGTGGGGACCATGCATGACATGAAGACTTACTGGCATTATCTCTTCATTCTGCTGTTGTTGTTAGTGCCTTCTGCAGCCGGTACATTTACACGTATCATTTGAGCAGAAATGCACAACACATGCATAAACAGGCCTACCCACCATTCCAGGGACCTCTACCACAAATCCAGTGTATTTTTGGAGTTAAAATGCTTTGACGGCATAAATGATGAAAGATGCTGCAATTCCGTGGGAAACTACAGTTGTGCTTGTTGTGCAAATCTAATGGATATGAAGTGCTATGGGTTTACATCCCAAAAACTGAAAGAGAAACATCTGGAGCAAGTTCTGATTGAACTACAGTACAGCTAGTTCTCTGTTTGTGGACAGTAAAGGATGCAACAAAGTAAAAACACAAAACAATATGGAGATTTTCCTCTGTAGCACACTGAAATCAATGATCTACTTCAGCTTCAATAATCCACTGCACAATAAAAACACAGTATATCATTAAATGCAGTGCATGGATTGGGCTTTTAGAGATATTTGTCAATTGCTTGGACTGTGCTGCACATATTGCAGTCATTATGGAGTGGAACCCACACCAAAATGAGCTCTGTTCACATCCAAAAACACCAGAGGAGTTCCAACTTAAAGCTTTGCAAACCTCATGCTTCAACTCAATAATGTGTGGACCGCAGAGTGCCGGTATGACACTAACTGTTAACCGTAGCCAGACTGGGACATCTTGGACAGGAAGACAGCGGTTACAGCTGAACAGTAAAGTGGATATTCGGTATGAGCTGCTTGGCAAACACAAGTCCCAGATACAACAGAGTGCTCTATTCTTTCTCTCTTTCCAAACACACAGCTTGAGGAAGCCTTCAGATTTCTGTGTCCAGTTTCATCTAAATGACTCTATTGATATGTGTACGGATGAGTGATTGTGATGAGCGTTAGGGCCGTCCAGATACAATACGTTGCCAGACTGATGTGGGAGCATGGCCATATTGCGTTGGGAGAGTTTAATTCCTATGCTCACAGCCAGACACCACAGTATTGAGGGAAAGAATACATCAGAATACTAAGATTGAGTCTGACTGAGACTGACTTATCTACACCTCTGTAAAGACCAGTCTGTTGATTTCAGGGCCTTGTTTCTTTGTGTCAAAATTTGTCTGTCTGAAATCCTTACTTTTATTCTCTTTGTTTGGTCAACAGTTATGAGCCGGCAGCTTCCTATATTCCCCTGAGAATGTTTCACATGTTAAGACCTTAGCTGTCTGGGGGAAGGAAAGTCAGTGAGCTCAGGGATGATTTCACAATTAAAGAAGATATCAGAATCGGAAAAGTTGTTAATTACGTTGGACCGATCTCAACAAACACTTTTTTCAGAACAGGCAGCAACTAAATCTATTTATAAGATAAAGAGCAGAACTTGGCATCCACGAGTTAGACTCAACCATCACTTTCATGGTAATCGGCCCAGTAGTCTACTGGAAAACAAGCTTCGCAGTAATGATCAATTATCAGATATTGCAACTATTGAACCTGAATCATGTGAATTACCTTCAGAACCCAAATTAATCAACCAAGGGATCTCCCGTTTATATAAAGTATTGTACACCTCTGATTGCAAATCCAGACCAAGCCAGATCGAGTCCTTTTTAAAAGATTTAAGAACTCCTCTTCTCTCAACTGAGGAAGCCATGAAATCAACAGGGCATTGCGTAACATGAATAAAGGCAAATCACCTGGTTGTGACAGTATTCCTCCCGAGGTCTATTGAAAATTCCTCAATTATGTCCACTGTTACTTGAAATGATTAACATAGCCGTTCACAAAATTTCACTTTTAATTTTTTTTAAAAGGTAAGGTCTGGCCTCACTATCGCCCGCTATCTTTGATAAACACAGATATTAAACAATTTTTTAAATTCTGTCCCACGGTCTTGAAATGTACTTACTCAAATTGGTACATCTCGACCAAAGCGGGTTTAATAAAAACTATTATCCTCAAATAACCTCTGTAGTCTATTACATGACTGTTGGTTTTTGTTGATGCCAAGAGTGTGCAAAGCTGTCATCAAGACAAAGAGTGGCTTCTTTGAAGAATCTCAAATATATTTGTTTCACACTTGATTTGATTCACATTTGATTTGTTTCACACTTTTTGATTACTACATGATTCCATATGTGTTATTTCATAGTTTTGATGTCTTCACTAGTATTCTACAATGTAGAAAATAGTAAAAGTAAAGAAAAACCCTGGAATGAGTAGGTGTGTCTAAACTTTTGACTAGTAGTCTATATGTTTGCCTGTGCAATATGTGTTGTGCTGTATTTGATTTGTTTCATATTGTAATAGATGTTTATGTATTTTATGAAATTGTATATGCAGGGCTCTCTCGTAAAAGAGACACTGGCCTCAATGGTGACTCCCAGATTAAAGGTAAATAAACATACAGTTGTCGGACGTTTACATACACTTAGGTTGGAGTCATTAAAACTAGTTCTTCAACCACTCCACAAATTTCTTGTTAACAAATTATAGTTTTGGCAAGTCGGTAAGGACATCTACTTTGTGCATGACACAAGTATTTTTTCCAACAATTGTTTACAGACAGATTATTTCACTTATCACAAGTGGGTCAGAAGTTTACATACACTAAATTGGCTGTGCCTTTAAACAGCTTGGAAAATTCCAGAAAATTATGTCATGGCTTTAGAAGCTTCTGATAGGCTAATTGACATCATTTGAGTCAATTGGGGGTATATCTGTGAATGTATTTCAAGGCCTACCTTCAAACGCAGTCCCTCTTTGCTTGACATCATGGGAAAATCAAAAGAAATCAGCCAAGACCTCAGAAAAAAAATGTGTACCTCCACAAGTCTGGTTCATCCTTGGGAGCAATTTCCAAATGCCTGAAGGTACCACGTTCATCTGTACAAACAATAGTACGCAAGTATAAACACCATGGGACCACGCAACCGTCATACCGCTCAAGAAGGAGACGTGTTCTGTCTCCTAGAAATGAACGTACTTTGGTGTGAAAAGTGCAAATCAATCCCAGAACAAGAGCAAAGGACCTTGTGAATATGCTGGAGGAAACGGTGGATAAAAGTATCTATATCCACAGTAAAACGAGTCCTATATCGACGTAAGGAAGAAGCCTATGCTCCAAAACCGCCATAAAAAAGCCAGACTTTTGCAACCGCACATGGGGACAAAGAATGTAACTGGGAATCAAAATGGCATGCCCATACGCCAATAATTTTACGATAATGCCTTGAGGGCAGCTGTTTGCATCACCCCAATGGTCCAAATGTGGAATCTGTACCCTTGCCAATATCATGGACAGTAATGGTTTGAGAACATTCCAAGATTTGAAAGACATATACACATTACCATTACCACTACTTCTTTCTATATTTACAACTTAGGTCAGCTTTGCTAGCCTATGGAGTCCCTTGGGAAACCCAACAACCGAACCATCCAATTATGGGATTTGAAAAATAAATGTTCTGGGCTCCCGAATGGACTGATCTCTATAATATATAAACAACTTTTAGAAAGCTCATATTCTGAGCTAAGCATTAAAAAGGTATGGTCCACAGATCTAAGTGACTCTGAACAACCCTTTAATGAAAAGAATATGGAAAAATATTACCTTGGCATCCCGCAATCCGAACCATCAACTTCTACATTTTAAATTTGTTCACAGACTATTTAACACCAAGGAAATGTTTTGCGATGAAATTGGCTCCAGCTCCCAACTGTGTCTTCTAAATTAGATAGTCACATTCCTTCATATGATGTGGGCGTGCCCTGCAGTTAAATGCTTCTGGGACAAAGTGAGAATTATTTTTTAAGTGCATGAATGTAAAGATTCAATGCGTTGCATCTACTATGTTACTTAACAATGATAGCTTCTTGAATATCTCAATCCATCAGAGACAATTACTACTGGCAGGCAGCACTGCCGCAAAAATATGTGGTGGCTCTAAGATGGCAACCACCTCACTCTCTCCCCTTACTATTAGGGCTGGGTGGTATACCGTATTTTATGATATACCGGTATTGATACAGGGACCGGTTTGGGTTTTTACTTTACCTTCTATACCGATATTTGAATGTTTGGTTTGTTAAATGTGATATGCCAGGTGTAATGTCAAGTTTTATTGTTAACATCGCTACTTAAGTCATCTCTCTCCCTTCTTTCTCTCCATGCCCCTTTCCCCACAGACCTAGCAACGCCCACTGTCACTCAAAGAGCACATAGGATGTTCCTCAACCACGAGACACTTGCGTTCAGTCTGCATGGTCAATGCAGTGTATGGCAAGCAACAATGTTGATGACAACAATGATGTTTTCACTTTGCTTCTTAATATAAATCCACTAGCATTCTATAATGGCACTATTAGTTTGTGTTTCTTACAAAAGCAAACAGCTACTTTGTCTTTTCTTAGCAAGTTGCCCTAAAACTTGTGAGACACTAATTGTTAGCCGCTAATGCTGATAGCCACCTAGCTAGCTAATAAATGTACTGAGTAAGAGCAAACGTAGCCAGCTAATACAATCTGATAATACCAGTGATGGTGTAGACCTAAATCAGCATGTTTGTGCAACAGTATCTTCTAAATCAAAGAGGAATATGCAAAGCAAGAATATGCTAGCTACATGAAGTAGTTAAGAGAGAACATGCAATGTAGCCAAGGCTCCCCTAGGAAACACTTATCGACACTTCAGTTCCTACCATGTCACAATAACTCCACCCTGGCATTTTAATTAGTTTTCATCTCAACCAACACTGCATTCAAGGTGCCCACTATTATATTCTCACTATAGAATTAGAATAGTCATTCTATTTCCATGATTCCAACAGTTTTGCTCGAATTCGCAAGTCAAATCACAATTGCAACATTTGGTTAAAAATAAGTCCTAGATTATTTTCCCATATTGTGCAGCCCTACGTGGCAGTGTGTAAATTATCTCAATTGAGCAGTGGTGTAAAGTACTTAAGTAAAAATACTTTCAAGTACAACCTAAGTAATTTTTTTTGTTATCTGTACTTAACTTTTTTATTTTTGACTACTTTTACTTTTACTTCACTACATTCCTAAAGAAAATACTGTAATTTTTACTCCATACATTTCCCCTGACACCTAAAAGTACTCGTTACATTTTGAATGCTTAGCAGGACAGGAAAATGGTCCAATTCATGCACTTGTCAAGAGAACATCCCTGGATATCTACTACCTCTGATCTGGAGGACTCACTAAATACAAATGCATTGTTTGTAAATTATGTCTGAGTGTTGGAGTGTGCATCCTGGATATCTGTAAATAAATAAAAAACAATAAAATGGTGCCATATGGTTTGCTTAATTTAAGGAATTTGAAATGATTTATAATTTTACTTTTGATACTTAAGTACTGTACCTGTTATCAATGACATGTACTTTTGATGCTTAAGTATGTTTAAAACCAAATACTTTTACTCAAGTATGACAATTGGGTACTTTTTCCACCACTGCAATTGAGTGCAGGAAATGCAGAAATTATAAAAATGCAGAAATGTGTTTTGGTTGAAGTTGAATTGAACAGTATAAAACAATCAGAATGGAGAGACTCATTTAAATCACTTAGAATGTATGTGTTGCCACCCTAGGATCACTTACTACTCATAAAGCAAATGTAGAACTTTTATTTTTCTAAAATTAAAATACCGCAAAATACCGTCCAATATTCTGAAAATACCGTGATATAAAATGTTGGCCATATCGCACAGCCCTAGTTACTATTAGAAGTTATAACATTAGAACTATTGACAGAGAGACTGAATGGTGCTAGTCAAGGAACAAGGTGAGGCCTGGACAAATATACTTGACTCTGTAAAGAATAAGGATGCTGGGGGGTTGGATGAAAACAGGTGGATGGGATAGGGAGTTGGGGGTGTAGGCCCACCTATTTTGGTTTCTCTTCTCTATATATACCAATTTTATTATTACAAAATCCTGTGTGATCAATATGATCCTTTCTCTGTATGTTTTTTGTGGCAGCCTACGGGTACATGTAGTAAAAAAAACTATATAAATTGACAAGACTATTGTACCTGTAACCCCCCCCTAAAAAAAATCACAAAGCAAATTAAAAAATGGTCAAAAATAATAATAAAAAGACATCTCAAACTAGAGCTCAATTTGAGCAAATTCAGAACTTGTGATTAATCGTGATTAAATCCTGAGATTAACTCAAACATTTCTTTATTGTTTGGCACCCCCCATTGGAAGAGAACCCCAGTGTCGGCCCTTTTTGTCTAATGGTCACAGCATTGGTTTCTCCTGTGGTAGGCCTGGGTTCAAATCCTGCCAGTTACAGAATCACACATGTGAAACTAATACAATCACACGTGAAATGTTGGGAAACCACGTGTCTGAGTCACGTCAAAAATGCACATATGAAAAACCCAGACCTGATCATTTCACGTGATGTAATCATGTTGTTTTTTTGTAAGGGTTTAGTTCCCTACTCAGTTTTCATCTGTTCCACGACGCAATCTCTCCTCCTTATCTCCTGGTCAGTGGGTCATAATGGCTAGAGCATGAGTAGCCTCAACTGACATGAAAGGGACATTCTATTTCCTGATTTACCCTGATTGTGGGAGTATTGAGAGGAGAGAAGAGGATATTTCTGTTTTAACTGTATCCCACCACCCAGTGTGCAGTAGGATTGGGAAGTGTTACAGAGTCTCTTAGGTCATTTTCCTTCTTTACCTCCCCCTGGTCCCCTGCCTGATCCCGGAGTGCTCTTCAGGAATGGCTACATGCCACACATTCCGAGGGGTTGCCGGACCTCTCCCTTGAGACTGTGCCAAAGTGGCCTATCCCTCTCACGGACAATCCTAGTAAAGGGAATGTGTGTGGGTTTACTAAGAGCTAACATCCAACTCTCAGGTTGACTTGCAGAGTAAATTCTTCAACACTCCTCAATTCTTGTGCCGCCAGACAGCCATATAACACACACATGCACACGGACACACACACTCCAAAAAACAAACAAAGTCAAGGGTATATCAGCACGAGAAAACATATTTCAAACATGAGGCACAAAGAGTGACTGCTGTCTACAAGGGATGAGGAGGAAGGATGCAGAGGCTGGACTAAAAGGTGTGCAAACACACCGTAGTGTTACTGTCGATACTTTAGTCCACAAGCCACAGACTCAAACACACACACACACACACACACACACACACACACACACACACACACACACACACACACACACACACACACACACACACACACACACACACACACACACACACACACACACACACACACACACACACACACACACACACACACATGCCATTCCTGCTGCTGGTATTCCACCCTCTTCAGTATCCTTTTTCCTCTCTGAGAGCCTATCTCCACCCCCCACCCCCTTCCGTATTTCACAACTTCCTGGTGCTGATCGATCATGTGACCTGGGCCATACCACGGTCTTGAGTGTTAACATGTGGCATGCCACGCGGTTAACAAAGTCTATGCCAGACTGCCCACAGAAAATAGCTCGTTACGGCCACAACAAAGCACACAATGTTGAGAAGACAAGAAAAAAAGGACGAATAGATCAATTTAAGGCTTGGTTTAGTGGCAGAGGCGTTCACACCCAGAGGAGAGTGCTGCGGAATGGAATGGCCGTCCGTCACTCACGTCTTCACTGCCAAGACAGAAAACAAGCTTTTATGCGGTGTGTACAATGACAGCAATGGTAGAGGGAGAAACATATGATTGGATGGGGTGTCTTCAGCTAACACGAAGAGGGAAAACGAAGCACATGACATCGGAGACAGGAAACAGAGGTGCTTGGGATAGCAGGAAGTAGATCATTGTGAGAGGAGGATTCTGTGCTGTAGCTACAGGTCCATTGCGAGATAATACAGAAGTTGAAGAAACTGAGATGGGGCTAAAAATATCTTGGACGGCACCAAGACCATGATGCTAGTGATGGTGGAGGATGTTTGTCATGTCTCAGCGCCTGTGGGTGAAGCGTCATATATGTGACTAAGATGCACATGTAACGCAGTGTGATATCTCATGAAAGGCAAATGCCATGGATGCCCGGTACCTGCCCCCCAACCCCTCATCCACCACCACCACTGATAAAGGAAACAGTAGCTGCCAATCAGGCAGAAGACTAAAGGCTAAGCTGGTCATAAGCTCACTGAATCCCTTGTAGCCAGGCCTGTGGAATACCAATCATTCACATCCATGGTAATTTCAGAGAGCTCAGAAACAGAGAGCGTGGAAGGGAATTTATTGAAATGTGACTGCGTAGTGGGTGCACAATTCTTGGAATCTAACGATAATCCAAACCAGGGGGATGGGGGGGGGGGGGGGGGTGTTGTTACAAAGAGTAATGGTATGGTGTATGGTCACTAACAAGCACTGGAATGAAGGTACATACTAGCCATTCTGGACAACCATAATGAACGAATGCCCACACAACATCTGGTGACTGGACTTTTCTGGTTCAAAAAAGGGCTTAGGTGGTGGGCGTGGCGAGGGGGTGTAGCAGGGGACATGGCAATGAGCGCAGCAAGCCCATCGGCACAGTATAGAGAAATGTTAGCATTTTTAAGCCAGTTTCCTGCAATTTTACATATTTCTCCATGGAGTTGAGAGAAAATGTTGCCGTTTTAAAGCTAATTTCCTTTGATTCTACATATTCTGTCATGGAGCCAAGAGAACATTTTGCCGTTTTAAAACTCGTTTCCTGCTATTCTATGCATTTCGTCATGGCTAATGCTGTCTTATTTTGCTCAAACATAATAAATTCTGCGTTTTTTTACTTTTCAATTCTCCTGACTTTTATTTTGTTAATTGTTAGTTCTCAAATATCATATTGTTTAAAAAAATATATAGGTCATTATCTTTTCTACATGCTTTATATCTGTTTTTTCTCGGTTAAGTTTACACTGAAAGTATTTTTCCATCCCCAAAACTTACATGTATTTATATATTATTACACTGTTTGGACTTAGGCGAACCAAAAAAATGGTTAAGCGTCCCGCCCAAGAATTACAACGCAGACAATCCCTGTCATTGATTTGACCTAGGGCTTGTTAGGTCACTGGATTTTTCAGCAGCAGACCTTATTTAGATCACTGAGCCATGCCTGTCTGTCTGTCTGTCTGTCTGGGGATGGGAATGTGCGACAGACAAATCTATTGGTGACAGATAATGATCAAACTGCTTGTTGTCATAGGGTATGGAGGAATGTGTACTGTAGGACTACAATTGCAGGGGGAAGGAAGAGAAAGATAAAAAGTTGATGAGCACAGTTATTCGACTATTTGAATATTGGAATAAACATTAGTATTCAATTACTTGAGAGTATTCATTTTTTAGAAGAAAAAGTATATAGGCCTATTAATGAAAAGGCTTTTTCTAAAATGTAATGATCAACTATGAGACATTGCTACATACAAGGATAGACCATGACATTAGACATTTTAATAAAACAACATTTTTATGACAGTTTTTAGGAGTGCCACCCATAAAAAAAACATACAGGCAGCCTACACACTTTTCACACGTGTAGCTTGTTATTGTCAGTCAATCAAAGCAGCACTACCATCAGTGTAGCAAGTGAAGTGGGAGATTTCTAATCAACGCAAAATGGAATTACAATTACAGAATGAAGTTGGCTAAATGAGAAGCAGTGGGCTACAATGATCTACCAACAGGTAGGCTGTTGTTTAATATGAATGGAGTTGTTGTAGACAAGGATGAGGGGAGCGCAGCAAAATAGCCTCAATTAGCATTGCTAGCTTGCTAGCTGGCTAACTAACTTAGCTGGCTAGTGTAGCTAGCTAGCTTCTTTACACCAATTTGATGCAGTCAAGACAGACACTACTAGATGAGATGAAAGATAACCTATAGCAGCAACAAGTTTGTCTAAATTCCGGGAGTCGGTTTGCCTACTTTCTCTCTCCCTCCCTCCCTCCCTCTGTCAGACACACCGGCCCCTGCTCCTCTTATGCCCCTCCCCCACCAGTTTGTGCTGAAACAACAAGCAGATTGCACCACTTCTTCTGAGTCACATGAGCAAATCCCGAATTGAAGTTAAAAAATATATTTATTTATTTAAAACACAGGTATTTAGACTTATTTGAATAGGGAAATCATTTCAAATGCCCATCCCTAGCAGCAAGCTACAAAAGCAAAGGGAGGGGCCAAAATATGCATTGGAAGGGACAGCCGCTTATCTCCAATAACACATACTGAGTGAGAGAGACAGGATGTCAGATCTGTTTAGGAGGATGAAGTGGAGGGTCCTCTCAGAAAGCAGGACCCGAAACAAATCTATTTAGATCAAAAAGAGACGAGGGCAAGCAGACAGCCACTGCAAGGTCAGTCATTCTCCAGAGAACTGGACATAGATGTATTTATTTAACCTTTATTTAACTAGGCATGTCAGTTAAGAACAAATTATTATTTACAATGATGGCCTACACCAGCCAAACCATAAACCGGACGACGCTAGGCCAATTGTGCGCCACCCTATGGGACTCCCAATCACGGCTGGGTTGTGATACAGCCTGGATTCAAACCAGGGTGTCTGTAGTGATGCCTCTAGCACTGAGATGCAGTGCCTTAGACCGCTGCGCCACTAGGGAGTACATAGATTAATATGTACAGAATAAGCCACAGGTGGGGGAATTACATTTTCACTAAGGACTTGGCATATTCAGTATGTGTTGCAGAGCAACCACACTCTAAAAAAGGTGATCCCCCTGCTGTCTCCATCTGCTGTTAGGGACACGTCCCCTTTCTAGGAAAGACATGTGGATATTCCACTGTGGGTGCATGTGATATGCATGTGCGTGGGCATGTACTGCATGAATGTAGACATGATGTGTACCTGGAAAAGGGGAAAGGAGGATAAATAATGCACAGAGGACCAATACACGCACGCACACACTATCTCAGACACACACACACACTCACACACAGACAGACAGAGGAGGCTCAGTGATGCTGCGCCTGCAGAGCAGAATGGTCTGTCCACGCTGCTTGGCGGCTCAGCCAGGCAGAAAGATGTAGGCCATCTGCACAGCAACACAGAGAAAATAGCTTGGCGCGCAGATGGAGGGTGAGACGATTAACCAACTGGCTAGGTTTTTTCCCCTCATTCAGGGGAACGAGAGATGGCGATGGAGGGAGAACCAGAGAGATAGAGATGGGATAGAGATGGCATACATTTCAGAGAAGGACTTTGTAATAATGTGTATTACATTTGTATGATCGAGATGACGTACGAGGTAGGCATCATTTTTGCTGGAGTAGACAAGCTAATTTACCTGTATCACAAAGAGAGGACACGTGGTTATCTTATTCAATCTCTAAGCTCTTTATAGCGACTGAGAGGCTAATAAATTGTAATTCCACGCAGAGCTCAGATGAGATGAGTGGTACTGTACCTTTAGGACACAGCCTAGAATGGGCATTGGTTTTCACTCCCCCCTCACATCTCTCTCTCCATCCATCCGTCTATCCCCCTTTCTCCTTCACCCTTCCTTATTCTTCATCTCTCTCTCTCCATCTCTCCCTCTCGCTCCTCTGATCAGAGACATGCTCCTGTCTGCCTGCGAGACTCTCAGGGGGACAAGGTTTCGCTGAGCCCTTCAGAGGGAGACCATGATGCGTCTCTTTAGATCAGGCCCACCGCTGCACTTACCTCTGTACCTCAGCGCTAGCTAGCTACCTGCCTGTCAGGCAGCGCTCTCAGCTACCATAGCCATGTGTATCATACACTCGCAGGCAGCAGGGAAAACAGGAGGCAATCCTTTGAGCCTCTCCTGAATCTTAATTACTAATGAACAGAGGCTTGGCACTGATGAGAGGAGAAAACGACTAGTATGATCACCAATGTGATGGATAAAAGCCTGCCTGTGCATTGCTAATGTTCCACGCTAATGGGCCGTTGTGCAGTGGCGTACTGAAGAACAATGAAAACTGCTGCTGTCTGAAGTTGTTGATTCAATATGAGGCCTTTTTTGCGTCCCTGGAGACTTCATATCTCAACGGAGGGATCGTACATGTCTTACATCCTCTTCAATGATAATAAACATGGATTTAATGGTGTGGCTTTTAAATCACGGTCAATACAACGGTCGGGTATTGTTTTGTTTCAAACGTGGTGATCGTGCCTTTGATAATCAACAAAACTTGTTTCATCTTTCTACCTCGCTTTGGTTCTGGTGTGAAAACAAAGAGGTTATTTTTCTGTGTTCTTTGATTAAACATGTTGACGGTGGGAAGGAGATGGAGGGAGGTTTTTATGAGGAGTTGTGTTTGGTCCCGGGCCAGGTCTGGTCTGGCTCCGCAGCCGCCCGGACGCCCGCTCACTTCTGTGACACTTAATTAGCCCGGCTTGTACAAAGGGGAGCTGGTCACATGGGTCCAATTTGTCCCACTATAAAGTCTGGAATGACTCAACCAGTGCGGCGACCACGGGAGACTCCCCTTCATTTACGTGCCTGCAACACCGGGCTAGAACTTTGAGGATGTCTGAAAACAGGACTGAGGAGGAAAAAAAGGAAATCAAAGGAGGTCACCCTTAAATTCCAGGGAATTTCTCCAGATGTTGCCAAAATATTCAGCTGAAGTGCTCCAGATGTGCTCGCTCCGGTTTTCCCCTCCCTCCACTCCGCTCACCGTTTCCAGGACTTCCTCTCTCTCCTCCTTCTCTTTCTCTCATTCACTCTCTCCACCCCCCCAGGCCTTTTCTCTGTGCATCCACCCCCTCTTTATAACAGTGCCCCTTGATGCCACCTTTAAAGCGAGGGGTTTAGTAGCCTCCGGGGCACATCAGCATCCTCTTGGATCCTGTAATAAACACCCCGAGAGAGAGAGTGAAATGAACAGCATCCCTTTTTAGCTCACCGAATCAATTAACGCTTACTAACAATAGCCCCTCCCTCTATGTCCCTGATATTACTGTTATTCTATCTTTTTCCCATCCCTCTCTCTCTTCACGTCCACGCTGAGGCAGAAACAGCAGAAGCGCTGGTGTCTCTCCAGAGGCCGCCTGCCTCCCACAGAGAACGACCTTACCACAACCCCTGACCTTCCGTCTCCCAGACAGCTCACACTGGCAGTCTGAGCCTCCCTGCCCTTTGCTGCTCACTCACAACCAGGCCTCGCACTACATATACACACATGTACAAACACTGCACACATGTACATACACATGCGCGCACGCACGCACGCACACACACACACACACACACACACCACACACACACACAAACACACACACACACACACACACACACACACACACACACACACACACACACACACACACACACACACACACACACACACACACACACTCCTCCCGGCTGCTCTAGTCTGGCTGTATAATCCGAGCTCATCTCATGTCATTCATTCCAGGATGTAACAGAAGAAACCGTCCAAAAAGTGACACTTGAACTTCTCGGAGATGTTTCTGTAGGCGTGGGAATGTAAGCACTGTGCAGAACACACAATGACAAAGACATGGCCAGCACCTGCCTGCCTGGACACCTGTGATGCTCAACAGCTGAAACATGATATTTCTCTGAAATATGAACAAAAAATAAATTATTTTCCTCCTACCAAAATAAAATACAGTGGAGGGGAGTTGATACAACCAAAGGCTCTTTATGAGTCAGGTTTAATGTCATCCAAACACATTCTGCCTCCAACACAATATGGAACAACAAGTTGTTTGACAGGAAAATAACTCAACAGCCATTTGATCTCTCTCTCTCTCTCTCTCTCTCTCTCTCTCTCTCTCTCTCTCTCTCTCTCTCTCTCTCTCTCTCTCTCTCTCTCTCTCTCTCTCTCTCTCTCTCTCTCTCTCTCTCTCTCTCTCTCTCTCTCTCTCTCTCTCTCTCTCTCTCTCTCTCTCATATATGCCTGCGCCCTATGCTCTAGCAGCACTGCACCTATCACTTCCACTCAAGGGGAGGGGTGAGATGGATTGGTAACAAAAAAAGGGACTGAAGTAGTCTGGTCTCTATTGCTAGGACTGTTTCCGTGGTTTCTGTAATGGATCCTGCTTATCCTAATTACAATCATGGCCCTTAATCTGACTGGTTGGTTTAAGCACACCCGCATAATCCTGGGAATTAGTAGATACACACCGGTCTACACTCTCCACTACGTTATACACAATGTTTTCCCTCTTTTTCCATTTCTCTCTCTTCACTGTCCATTCACTCTCTCCACTGTTAACTCTCTTTTCACCTCCCAACTCATTCTTTCCCTCCTTCTGCATTAAATCCAGATATATCCCTATAGATTCCTGTTTAAAATACTCAAGACAGCTGCACTAGACCCCTGCTTAATGCCAAAGCCACAGATGTAGGATCTTAATTTGAGCCAATATGCTACAGCAGGAAAATAATCCCACAGCAATAGGAAATGTGAATTATTATGTGGATTATTGTAGGGGTTGATAAAATATGTGATACGTAGGGGTTGATAAAAAATGTGATACAGCAAATCAAGTCTGACATTAAGTGGAAATTACAAACTTTAGATGCATTTTTAAACCCTCGAATACACTACAAGTTTGCATTTCCTGTCGTGCAGGAGAATTCTCAGCAACAAAATAGTGATCAAATTAAGATTCTACATTTGTGTACAACACAAAACACCAGATCAATAACATCTGATGTGCTGTGTCCAGGGCTAAAAAGCAGTTAAGAGAACTTTGGGTCTGCCCATGCACTGTGCCCCTACACTGCTAAACAGTGGTGGAAAAAGTACCCAAATATCATACTGGAGTAAAAGTAAAGATACCTTAATAGAAAATGACTCAAGTAAAAGTGAAAGCCACCCAGTAAAATACTACTTGAGTAAACGTCTAAAAGTATTTGGCTGTAAATATACTTAAGTAACGAAATTAAAAGTAATCGTAGAAATAATTTCAAATGAATTTTATTAAGCAAACCAGGCGACAGCATTTTTCTGTTTTATTTATTTATTTATGTCTTGATAGGGGCGTGAATTAGACCATTTTCCTGTCCGGCTAAGCATTCAAAATGTAACGAGTACTTTTGGGTGTCTGGGAAAATGTATGGAGTAAAAAAAACATTATTTTCATTAGGAATGTAATGGAGTAAAAGTAGTCAAAAATAGAAATAGTAAAATAAAGTACAGATACCCCAAAAAATTACTTAACCTGTCTAGGATCAGCGTGGCGCTAGCGGCACACCCCCCCCCCCCCCACTGAAAAACCAGTGCCGCGAAATTCAAAAAAAATATTTTTTTAAAATATTTAACTTTCACACATTAAAGTCCAATACAGCTAATGAAAGACACAGATCTTATGAATCCAGTCAACATTTCCGATTTTTAAAATGTTTTACAGGGAAGACACAATATGTAAAGATGTACATCTATTACCTAAAAACACATTAGCATATTCCACCATCTTTTATTTGTCCACCAACACCAGTAGCCATCACCAATTCGGCTAAACTAAGATATTTATAGCCCCTAACCAACAAAAAAACTCATTAGATGACAGTCTGATAACATATTTATGGTATGGGATAGGTTTTGTTAGAAAAAAGTGCATATTTCAGGTATATGGCATAGTTTACAATTGCACCCACCATCACAAATGGACTAGAATAATTACAATGAGCAACGTGTTTACCTAACTACTAATCATCAAACATTTCGTAAAAATACACAGCATACACGAATCGAAAGACACAGATCCTGTGAATACAGACAATATTTCAGATTTTCTAAGTGTCTTACAGCGAAAACACAATAAATCGTTATATTAGCTTAGCACATAGCAATTAGCAGCCCAGCATTGATTCTAGCCAAAGTGAGCGATAAAAGTCAACATCGCCAAAAGATATTAATTTTTTCACTAACCTTCTCAGAATTCTTCCGATGACACTCCTGTAACATCACATTACAACATGCATATACAGTTTGATCGAAAATGTTTATATTTAGCCACCAAAATCATGGTTAGACAATGTGAAATGTAACTCGGCTGGTCAGAATTTGTCCTTGCGCCACTTAGACAGTGATCTACTCTTATACATAAATACTCATAAACGTGACTAAAAAATATAGGGTGGACAGGGATTGATAGACAATTTAATTCTTAATACAATTGCGTTATTACATTTTTTAATTTATCCTTACTTTTCAATACAGTTTGCGCCAAGCGAAGCTACGTCAAAAAACATGGCGTCCTAAGCCACTAAAATGTTTCGACAGAAACACGATTTATCATAATAAAAATGTCCTACCTTGAGCTGTTCTTCCATCAGTATCTTGGGCAAAGGATCCTTTCTTGGGAGAAATCGTCTTTTGGTGGAAAGCTGTCCTCTTGCCATGTGGAAATGTCAACTACGTTCGGGATGAACTGAAAAGCGTGTCCAACTTTTCACATCGTTGCAAAAATAAATGTCACAAAATCGCACTAAACGGATATAAATTGCTATAAAACGCTTTAAATTAACTACTTTGTGATGTTTGTAACTCCTATAACGAGTGAAAAGATGACCGGAGAAATATAACAGGCTAAACTAATGCTTGGAACAGGAGAGGGTCGGTGTCTTCCACGCGCGTTACGCAGCAAGAAAAGACTTGCTAGCTAAAGGTTTTTTTCATTTGTAGGGCCTGTGAACGAGCAATCGAGCCCGTTGGAATCGTCATCACGTAAAGGCATCCAGGGGAAGACGTAAGAAGTGTCCGTATAGTCATAGCAACGACAGTGCCCGTTTAAATGACTTCAGAAAAGTGGCCAACGTTTCTCAAATCTGACTCCATGTCAGGGAAATTGCTGTAGAATGGGCTCTGTTCCACTTAGAGACAAAATTTCAACTCCTATAGAAACTATAGACTGTTTTCTATCCAATAATAATAATAATATGCATATTGTACGATCAAGGATTTTGTGGGAAGCCGTTTAAAAAATTAGCCACATTAGCATAAATAGTCTAAACAGCGCCCCCATCCCCAACAGGTTAAGTAGTACTTTAAAGCATTTTTACTTAAGTACTTTACACCACTGCTGCTAAACCCCTCTGCCACATCTTTCCACCAATCTGATTCTTGGCTGGGGCTGAACATCGTGGCACCTTCCTGTAACCTGTGCAGTGTTTTCTAAAGACTGTGCTGCTACTGTGGCCTTCTGGCGTGCAGCACACTGATCATCACTCAACTCATTGGCTGGCGCCTGTTGAGGTGAGAGACGTAGTAGCACGGCTGCAGACTGGAGGTGGGGGAAGTCCCAACACCTCTATGTCTAAGAAACGCCTCATAGAAATACCATAACTCTATTTCTGTCTCTTCCTGTGGGTTTGTGTGTGTGTGTGTGTGTGTGTGTGTGTGTGTGTGTGTGTGTGTGTGTGTGTGTGTGTGTGTGTGTGTGTGTGTGTGTGTGTGTGTGTGTGTGTGTGTGTGTGTGTGTGTGTGTGTGTGTGTGTGTGTGTGTGTGTGTGTGTGTGTGTGTGTTTGTGTGTATATACATATACAAATACTTGTTTTAAACTGCCTATAATGAAATGGTTTAAATGGGAGAAATCATCAGTTATGTTTTTGATCAGTGTACTTGAAGCTCATTAAATGTGAAATAATTCATACATTTTTAAGACAGAAAAACAGTATGAAGATATCAGATCATGAAGGATCATAAGAAATCTGAATTCTACAGCAATTTCTATTGGGGGAATTCCCTTTTTATGAACTTTTCTCTCTGTGTATCAGTGTTCATTTTGGCACACATTTTCTTTATTTAGTCTAGTCTTGGTCATTTTGACTAAAATATTATTAAGTCTTAAGTCTTGAGTTCCCGCTCAGCCCAGTCAAAACTGTTCGCTGCTCTGGCACCCCAATGGTGGAACAAACTCCCTCACGACGCCAGGACAGCGGAGTCAATCACCACCTTCCGGAGACACCTGAAACCCCACCTCTTCAAGGAATACCTAGGATAAAGCAATCCTTCTGCCCCCCCCCCCCCCTTAAAAGATCTAGATGCACTATTGTAAAGTGGCTGTTCCACTGGATGTCATAAGGTGAATGCACCAATTTGTAAGTCGCTCTGGATAAGAGCGTCTGCTAAATGACTTAAATGTAAATGTAATGTCTTAGTCACATTTTTGTCACTTGAATAATGATTTAGTCTAGTTATTGTCAAAATGATGAAAACAATTCCCTTTCATTTTAGTCACATCACATTTGTATTGCCTCATTAACCTATAGTAAAAATAAATTACTAACTTCCATGTGCATTTTTCTGCATCACATCCAATCGCATGATTCTCTTCCCAACAGCCAAATTGGCAGAAGAAAACATTAGTCAGCAGCAGATTAAAAATCCCCCCCTTGACAGGGCCCTAGACTAACATGTTCCCCTGGTGGCACTGGTGCCACTAACTGTTTTCCGCAGCGTCACACAGACAATACTTGCAAAAACAAAAAAGTTTGTTAACAAGAAATGTATATATATATATATATATATATATATATATATATATATATATATATATATATATATATACACACACATACATACAGTTGAAGTCGGAAGTTTACATACACTTAGGTTGGAGTCATTAACACCACTCCACAAATGTATTGTTAACAAACTATAGTTTTGGCAAGTCGGTTAGGACATCTACTTTGTGCATGACTCAAGTATTTTTCCAACAATTGTATAGAGACAGATTATTTCACTTATTATCCACTGTATCTCAATTCCAGTGGGTCAGAAGTTTACATACACTAAGTTGACTGTGCCATTAAACAGCTTGGAAAATTCCAGAAAATGATATCATGGCTTTAGAAGATTCTGATAGGATAATTGACATAATTTGAGTCAATTGGAGGTGTACCTGTAGATGTATTTCAAGGCCTACCTTCAAACTCAGTGTCTCTTTGCTTGACATTATGGGAAAATCAAAAGAAATCAGCCAAGACCCCAGAAAAAAATTGTAGACCTCCACAAGTCTGGTTCATCCTTGGGAGCAATTTCCAAACACCTGAAGGTACCACGTTCATCTGTATAAACAAGAGTACGCAAGTATAAACACCATGGGACCACGCAGCCGTCATACCGCTCAGGAAGGAGTTCTCTCTCCTAGAGATGAACGTACTTTGGTGCAAAAAGTGCAAATCAATCCCAGAACAACAGCAAAGGACCTTGTAAAGATGCTGGAGGAAACAGGTACAAAAGTATCTGTAATTTTTTGTGCATTGTTGTTTTGCTGTTTTCTTCTATCTTTTCCTTTTTGATCTTTAGTTCATTCTCTTGGTGCATTGGGGGGTTCTTGGGGGAATGAAATTAATTGTATTTTTTATTTTTCTTCTTGGGGTGGGGGTGGTTGTGGGAGTGGTCTCCAATGGTTGAGGGACAGCTATTGGGGAACTGTGTGGGGGATCTTGGAGGGTTTGGGTTCACGTTTTTTGGCCCGGTGGTAGATTTGTCAACGTGCCCTTGAACGTGCCCGTGCCCTCATGAATCCAAGATGGCGTAGCAGTCAGATGTCCTTTGTCCTCGTCTTGTCCCGTGTATATATATTTTATATATTTTTCTTCGCATATCTTTTTATATATATATTTTTTCTTCTTAAAAACTCAACTTCAAAACACTCTCCTGCAACCCACCTCACCAAATGTGGTGCGGATCTGTTTTTTTCCTCAAAAGTATTATTCACCTCGTATCCGAAATCTACAACAGAAGCTAGCCAGCTCACAAGCTAACGTTAGTAGTTCAGCTAACCACAGCTAGCGCTCATCAGCTATCCTTTAGCTCGGAAAACTATTGCCAGTTTTGTACAACGCGACTCAGACCAGAGCATACCAGACCTATTTTCTCTCCATATCCCCGGATTTTTACCGCAAGCTCTGGACATTTACACCTGGATCTTACAGCTAACTAGCTGCTATCCGAGTGACTATCGGCTAACATCAATTCCGGAGCAAACACCAATTATCCCGGAGCTAGCCAGCTGAAGAGTTCCATCAGCCACTCCTGGGCTACAATCACCTATCCGGACCCGTTTTACTGCCGATGCGGAGCCGAGGGAGTATTTCAACTGGCCCCTCCATCGCGACGTAACCTGAACGTCCATATGCTAACTGCGGCCCGCTAATCGTTAGCTGTCTTGAGCATATCGGCTGCTATCTGAACAGGTCTATCGAACAATCTTCTTAGGCCACTATAACTATTTTGACAATTGGATTGGTCCCCTCTACCACACGGAACCCCACTAATCTACCGACGGAATTGCACGGCGTGGCTAAAAACAGACCTCCATCTTCTGCTAGCTTGCTACCCATGACTAGCTGTCTGAATCACGAAGCTAGCACCAGTTAGCAAACACAATTCTACAACTCACAACCTCTCTTTCGCCACCGCCATCCGGCTTGGATTCTCTGTCGACACGACCACGTCTGGTCTGCAGACAAATACCCCATCCGCTGTGCCCTCAACCGGCCTCCGTCTGAGCAGACCCCCTCCGTCTGAGCAGACCACCCCCCCGGGCTACTAACTTTAAACGCCGCGGGCTAGCTTAGTGGAGGCCTCACTGCTCCATCTACGGCTGCCCCCTGGACACTATGATCACTCGGCTACATAGCTGATGCCTGCTTGACTGTCCATTAATTCACGGTACTCCATTCCGTTTATTTGTGTTTTATCTGTCGGCTCTGTGCTTTAACTCAGGATCTGTGTGTAGTTAATCCGACCCTGTCTGCCTGGTCGTCGCCATTTTTACCTGCTGTTGCTGTGTTAGCTGACTAGCTGCTGTTATCTCACCTGTTTTAGCTAGCTCTCCCAATCAAGACCTGCAATCACTTTATGCCTTATTGTATGTCTCTCTCAAATATCAATATGCCTTGCATACTGTTGTTCAGGCTAGTTATCATTGTTTTGGTTTGCAAGGGACCCCGTAGTTCCACTCTCCGTACCTCTGATACCTCCTTTGTCCCACCCCCCACACATGCGGTGACCTCACCCATTGAGACCAGCATGTCCAGAGATACAACCTCTCTTATCATCACCCAGTGCCTGGGCTTGCCTCCGCTGTACCCGTGCCCCACCATACCCTGGTCTGCACATTATGCCCAGAATCTATTCTACCACGCCCATAAATCTGCTCCTTTTATTCCTTGTCCCCAACGCTCTAGGCGACCAGTTTTGATAGCCTTTAGCCGCACCCTCATCCTACTACTCCTCTGTTCCTCGGGTGATGTGGAGGTAAACCCAGGCCCTGCATGTCCCCAGTCACCCTCATTTGTTGACTTCTGTGATCGAAAAAGCCTTGGCCTTATGCATGTCAACATCAGAAGCCTCCTCCCTAAGTTTGCCTTACTCACCGCTTTAGCACACTCTGCCAACCCTGATGTCCTTGCCGTTTCCGAATCCTGGCTTAGGAAGGCCACCAAAAATTCTGAGATTTCCATACCCAACTATAACACTTTCCGTCAAGATAGAACTGCCAAAGGGGGAGGAGTTGCAATCTACTGCAGAGATAGCCTGCAAAGTTCTGTCATACTTTCCAGGTCTATGCCCAAACAGTTCGAACTTCTAATTTTAAAAATTAATCTCTCCAGAAATAAGTCTCTCACTGTTGCCGCCTGCTACCGACCCCCCTCAGCTCCCAGCTGTGCCCTGGACACCATCTGTGAATTGATCGCTCCCCACCTAGCTTCAGAGTTTGTTCTGTTAGGTGACCTAAACTGGGATATGCTTAACACCCCGGCAGTCCTACAATCTAAGCTTGATGCCCTCAATCTCACTCAAATCATCAAGGAACCCACCAGGTACAACCCTAAATCCGTAAACATGGGCACCCTAATAGACATTATCCTGACCAACTTGCCCTCCAAATACACCTCTGCTGTCTTCAATCAAGATCTCAGCGATCACTGCCTCATTGCCTGTATCCGCCACGGGTCCGCGGCCAAACGACCACCCCTCATCACTGTCAAACGCTCCCTAAAACACTTCTGCGAGCAGGCCTTTCTAATCGACCTGGCCCGGGTACCCTGGAAGGATATTGACCTCATCCCGTCAGTTGAGGATGCCTGGTCATTCTTTAAAAGTTACTTCCTCACCATATTAGACAAGCATGCTCCGTTCAAAAAATGCAGAACCAAGAACAGATATAGCCCTTGGTTCACTCCAGACCTGACTGCCCTCGACCAGCACAAAAACATCCTGTGGCGAACTGCAATAGCATCGAAGAGCCCCCGCGATATGCAACTGTTCAGGGAAGTCAGGAACCAATACACGCAGTCAGTCAGGAAAGCAAAGGCCAGCTTTTTCAAGCAGAAATTTGCATCCTGTAGCTCTAACTCCAAAAAGTTCTGGGATACTGTAAAGTCCATGGAAAACAAGAGCACCTCCTCCCAGCTGCCCACTTCACTGAGGCTAGGTAACACGGTCACCACTGATAAGTCCGTGATAATCGAAAACTTCAACAAACATTTCTCAATGGCTGGCCATGCCTTCCTCCTGGCGACTCCAACCTTGGCCAACAGCCCCGCCCCCCCCCGCTGCTACTCGCCCAAGCCTCCCCAGCTTCTCCTTTACCCATATCCAGATAGCAGATGTTCTGAAAGAGCTGGAAAACCTGGACCCATACAAATCAGCTGGGCTTGACAATCTGGACCCCCTATTTCTGAAACTGTCCGCCGCCATTGTCGCACCCCCTATTACCAGCCTGTTCAACCTCTCCTTCGTATCATCTGAGATCCCCAAGGATTGGAAAGCTGCCGCGGTCATCCCCCTCTTCAAAGGGGGAGACACCCTGGACCCAAACTGTTACAGACCTATATCCATCCTGCCCTGCCTATCTAAGGTCTTCGAAAGCCAAGTCAACAAACAGATCACTGACCATCTCGAATCCCACCGTACCTTCTCCGCTGTGCAATCCGGTTTCCGAGCCGGTCACGGGTGCACCTCAGCCACGCTCAAGGTACTAAACGATGTCATAACCGCCATCGATAAAAGACATTACTGTGCAGCCGTCTTCATCGACCTGGCCAAGGCTTTCGACTCTGTCAATCACCATATTCTTATCGGCAGACTCAGTAGCCTCGGTTTTTCTAATGACTGCCTTGCCTGGTTCACCAACTACTTTGCAGACAGAGTTCAGTGTGTCAAATCGGAGGGCATGTTGTCCGGTCCTCTGGCAGTCTCTATGGGGGTACCACAGGGTTCAATTCTCGGGCCGACTCTTTTCTCTGTATACATCAATGATGTTGCTCTTGCTGCGGGCGATTCCCTGATCCACCTCTATGCAGACGACACCATTCTGTATACTTCCGGCCCTTCCTTGGACACTGTGCTATCTAACCTCCAAACGAGCTTCAATGCCATACAACACTCTTTCCGTGGCCTCCAACTGGTCTTAAACGCTAGTAAAACCAAATGCATGCTTTTCAACCGTTCGCTGCCTGCACCCGCACGCCCGACTAGCATCACCACCCTGGACGGTTCCGACCTAGAATATGTGGACATCTATAAGTACCTAGGTGTCTGGCTAGACTGCAAACTCTCCTTCCAGACTCATATCAAACATCTCCAATCCAAAATCAAATCTAGAGTCGGCTTTCTATTCCGCAACAAAGCCTCCTTCACTCACGCCGCCAAACATACCCTAGTAAAACTGACTATCCTACCGATCCTCGACTTCGGCGATGTCATCTACAAAATAGCTTCCAATACTCTACTCAGCAAACTGGATGCAGTTTATCACAGTGCCATCCGTTTTGTTACTAAAGCACCTTATACGACCCACCACTGCGACCTGTATGCCCTAGTCGGCTGGCCCTCGCTACATGTTCGTCGTCAGACCCACTGGCTCCAGGTCATCTACAAGGCTATGCTAGGTAAAGTGCCGCCTTATCTCAGTTCACTGGTCACGATGGCTACACCCACCCGTAGCACGCGCTCCAGCAGGTGTATCTCACTGATCATCCCTAAAGCCAAAACCTCATTTGGACGCCTTTCCTTCCAGTTCTCTGCTGCCTGCGACTGGAACGAATTGCAAAAATCTCTGAAGTTGGAGACTTTTATCTCCCTCAACAACTTTAAAAATCTGCTATCCGAGCAGCTAACCGATCGCTGCAGCTGTACATAGTCCATCTGTAAACTACCCACCCAATTTACCTACCTCACCCCCATACTGCTTTTATTTATTTACTTTTCTGCTCTTTTGCACACCAGTATCTCTTCTTGCACATGATCATCTGATGATTTATCACTCCAGTGTTAATCTGCTAAATTGTAATTACTCGATTTATTGCCTACCTCATGCCTTTTGCACACATTGTATATAGATTCTCTTTTTTTTCTACCATGTTATTGACTTGTTTATTGTTTACTCCATGTGTAACTCTGTGTTGTTGTCTGTTCACACTGCTATGCTTTATCTTGGCCAGGTCGCAGTTGCAAATGAGAACTTGTTCTCAACTAGCCTACCTGGTTAAATAAAGGTGAAATAAAAATAAAATAAAAAAATTGACCCTGGATGCTTCTGTGTGTCGCTCTGAATGGGAGTCTGTTGGATGACTGGTATTATGTAGCTGTTGAGCAGCTTCACTGCAAGTATATTGTATGTTTCGGATATTCAATAAAAAATATTTTAAAAAATTAAAAAGACATCAGTCAGGAAGTTAAAGCTTGGTCGCAAATGGGTCTTCAAAATGAACATTGACCCCAAGCATACTTCCAAAGTTGTGACAAAATGGCTTAAGGACAACAAAGTCAAGGGATTGGAGTGGCCATCACAAAGCCCTGACCTTAATCCTATAGAAAATGTGTGGGCAGAACTGAAAATGCGTGTGCGAGCAAGAAGGCCTACAAACCTGACTCAGTTACACCAGCTCTGTCAGGAGGAATGGGCCAAAATTCACCCAACTTATTATGGGAAGCTTGTGGAAGGCTACACAATGTTTGACCCAAGTTAGACAATATAAAGCCAATGCTACCAAATACTAATTGAGTGTATGTAAACTTCTGACCCACTGGGAATGTGATGAAAGAAATAAAAGCTGAAATAAATACCTTTCTCTACTATTATTCTGACATTTCACATTCTTAAAATAAAGTGGTGATCCTAACTGACCTAAGACAGGGATGTTTACGAGGATTAAATGTCAGGAATTGTGAAAAACTGAGTTTAAATGGCTACGGTGTATGTAAACTTCCAACTTCAACTGTATATATATATATATATATATATATATATATATATATATATATATATATATATATATATCACCTTATAAAGACATTCACAGTGCTTTAGACTGTGTAATAGACTACTGAGATAGTAGGCTATTCAATAAGATATTTTGATGTGCAACCTAATCCAGTGATTGTCATGAATTGTGGGTTGACAATAGGGTATTGATGAGCTCCAGATTTGTCGGAATTTTGTTGTTCAATAGAGATGAATTTGCCTACATCTTTATGTGTACTAATATCATAGGCTCATTTATTTTGGGGCTAATTCATCACATGAGGAAGTGAAAACTCAAAACATATTAGCTAGCACATTAGTCATGACTTACTCTAACTGTACATTTTATGTCTTAAAAAATACTTTGCAGTTGTAGCCTCCTACCCTATGCAACCGCAATGGCCGATGCGCAATTGTGCATTTCACGCTTCGTGTCTTAAAACCATGTCAAATATCTTGGTTGGAAAAATATTTGATATTGAGCTCGATATTAAGAGATAACAAATAAAAAAATATACCCACAGAAAGCTGAGAAGAACAGTACTTGCGTCCAAAGCTATTTATTTCCCGCAATTGGATTTTGAAATGCTATACAATCAGAAGCCTTTTTACCGTCTCCCGGAGGGCACGTCAGCAGGCCCCAGGGAAACAGGCCCTGCGGGCAATAGGCGAGGGTATAGCCTACTATTGCAGACTATTCTCCCTATTATAATTCTATGTACACTAATCTTCCAACATTAACATGGGTTGAAGAACTGAATGTGGGAATTTTCAGAATGAATCAATCCCCAGTTTTCTTTATTTTGTGATTAAATGCTTTCCTAACCATTTTTTTATGATTCATAAATACTTTCTGAAACCTAAATAATCTATAAGATCAGAGTATTTTTTAAATCTACCAATTGGTGCAGAAACGGAGACAAATATGCATATATTTAGATGGCTTTATTTCATTGATCTGTATATAAAGAATCTGTAAAATGATTCTACTGAGTCTGTCGACAAAATTCTAACTAAAAGGTACACTGTATTTAAAGGGATGGCTTCAGATAAATGTACTGAAAACCTTATTGAATGAAAACTCCACGAGAAAATCTGTTGGCCAACAAGTCTGAGGGTTTTCAGCTGTTGAATGACATTTATTCAGAGCATGCAAGGGAGCCACACCTGTGACTGACTAAGGTAAGTCTGACTACCAAATACTGAAAAGTACATACGAAAGGTGTGCTTAGGAAAGGCTTAAATTCCTAAGTCTCAATTGGCCCCATTGTGGATAACCAAACCAGTTCTCATGACTTAATCACAACATTATTACTGACTAAACTTCCAAGCAATATTTCTGTATTAGAGCACTGTGAAAGAAAGTGTTACAAGCTATTTTACAGGGCACTATTCAACTCAGGGCGCAATTCAAGAGATGTTCAGTTAAGTTGGCCAGCAACAACTCCTCTTTTCTTCCCTAGTCCTTGATGGAGGTTTAACCATAATACTCTAGTGGACTGTGTTCTGACTCTCCCCCCCTCTCTCTCTCTCTTCCGTGCAGTATAGAGCCGTGGGATCTCTGGGTAGGAGGGCAGAGTGATCTTTCTCTCTGTGCGAATTATGAGTGTGATCTGGTCAAATCCCCACAGAGACTTCAAAAGAGTGGCTGTGTGCATCCTGAATACTCTCAGTCCCACAGAACAGAACAGACACATTCTCACATTCCCTCAGCCTGCAAATCAGCCAGAGAGGTGGGCATCCAGAACGTGTCCTGCAGTGCAGGAAAAGGAATACTCTATAGGAATAGATTCACAGTAGAGCATTTCAGCATGAACGGAATGATCTTAGAATGGTAAAAGCTGAATGGTAAAAAAAAGCTTGAATGCCCAAAGCAAAATTCCTCCAATGATAAAGCACACAGGGGTCAGGGGTCAATGTTTAAGGTTCAAAGTTCAGCGCAGCCCTTATCAATAAACCTCTCCCACTACCCTTAAACACAAATAATTAACAACTGTTTGAGCGATTGCCATGAACCTCTGTCTGATGCCCAGTTTGTGATGAGTATTGTTCTGAGAGCAGAAACAGGCTGGGGCTGGGGTGATACAGCATATGATCATCAGCATGGAGGTGCACAGCTTCTCTCTCCCAGAGTCAGTTCCTTTTTTACTGCCAGCAGAGCAGAACATTAACGCTTAATGCACAGCAGCACATACAGTATATCCTATGAAAAGTGACAGTCTAGACTTCCAAGGCACTTAACTTCCAGTTTGAAAAAGAACCTTGAATTTTCATTTGCGGCTGTGTTCATAATTGTGTTTAAATTTTTTCTCTGTCTTGTACATTTGGTTCTGATGCCGGCAGGGAGGGAGGGGGAGGGGTGGCAGGGAAAGGGAGAACATTTCCTTTGAATTGAAGGAGTAGTGAGGCTTGAGGGGGCGTGTGGAAGAGAGGGTCAGGGAGAAAGAGAGAGCTGTCACTTTAAGTTGTTAACTTTCACTATAAACCTCTTCCAATAAAAATGACAGCTGCAGCCCCCTCTCAAAAGCAAAGCAAAAGCATCACATGAGGAACACAAAACTGGACGGCTGTGAAAGACAAAGTTGTCCAAGGCGTTTTCGCGGTGCAGAGCCCACCCCTTCACCCCCCCCCCCCCTCCATGCCCCACCCCCCACCCACCAGACACACCCACTACCAGTATTACCTTTGTTCCTGAATTACTGCCAGGAGAGGAATGCAGCCTGCAGTCTCCCACCCTCTGCCTGCACCCCCCCAACTTTCTCATCAAAGACCATGAACTTCACTGGTGGGAAGACGAGGGGGCGGGGGTTACCTTATATTCCTGAAATAGGCTACCCCCCAAACATACACAAGAACAATAAAGTGTATACCCTTGCTTTGTAGAGGTACTAGGAATAACAAACAACTTCAGTAACAGGTGGTGGGACACACTTATAAAACCAGCTCATCAATAATGACCATACCAGACATTGTTGAGCTCAACTGTATTTATCAAACTACTATGTTTTCTTTAGGTTTGCAGTCAGGGTTGAGTATAACACCAAGGCCAATGCCATTCTGGCTTCCACCAAAAGGTCCCTGTCCAATCTGGTTCCATCAAATAGAAAGAGGAAAATTTAACCTATCCCTTAGAGTGCCTCTATATTTGTTTCACCATCACCATCACTGCCATGCTAAAAGCAATACTTCACCAACACTTATTTTATGAAATGTTACTTTCTGAACCTGTGTCAGCTCTCTCTGCAGTCTTATTTACGTTCAGTCAGTTCCATTATCAAATCAAATTGTATTGGTCACATACACAAATTTAGCAGATGTTATTGTGGGTGTAGCGAAATGTTTGTCAAAAACACACAAAAAAACTAAATACTGCAAAGTTTCATAGGAGCTAGAAGCAGAGCTGCTATGTCTGTTGCCGCCATCTTTACAAGCAACCAAACAACAAAACCCATAAAAATGTTAGGTTAAATGAGGACGGTTATCCTTAGTTATCTCTAGCCATAGATAACATAGTTGCAGTACATCTCAGGTATTACTAGATCTGCTCTCTTCCCCCATGGAGAAGACAACCAGGCCAGTTAAGACCACGTCATTTTCTCTGTTTAATAATACACCCCATTCTCCCAAAATCCATCCGAGCTGGCGAAGAACACTATCCTTTTTAATACATGGTTTCTTGGCTTATTGTGATGGCCACACTCAAATTCCTCTGACTAAATTGACACTCCGCCTGTTTTCAATGTCACTGCTCCAATATTTACAGCTTTAAGTGAAGAGGGAGAAAAACAGAAAAAACAGGCTCCAGTGGCTAGTTAGCAGCATATAGAACATGCCGCGCCAAAAGCAGGATGTCATCACCACAGCCAACAATCAATCCATAACTGTAAAATGCTCGAACTGTTATTTCAAACAGTGGCATGTTTTAAACCTAATGCAACACAACTCTAGATAATTACACAGAGCGAGCAACTACTCAATAGATTCAAGGGCTTATCAGAGTTAGTGGTGTCATTGAAGTGAACAATTAACAATCAGAGCATTAGCGGGGATTTAAATCCAGAGTTACGGACTGAAAAATCAAGAACTGACGACAAATGGCATGCTGATACAGCATGTTGAAACAGTGTGGAATGATTAGAACCTCAGCTGTACTAAAGAAGCATAGATAGATGCTGATTAATAAAACACTAACTATTACACTGCTATTACGCTTATATTACACTGCTATTACACTGCTATTACACTTATATTACACTGCTATTACACTTATATTACACTGCTATTACACTGCTATTACACTTATATTACACTGCTATTACACTGCTATTACAACACACATGCAGACTAAGTTATGCTGGGCCTGTAAACATTTTGGAAAAATCATACTGTCAATGATTCTAACACGGAGACACGGAAACTACAGTAGGCCTGTAATATTAAATGCCTAGTTTTAAATAAAGGTTCAATTAAATTTTAAAAATAAAAAATATAAAACAGTAACCTGTCATGTCTATGTGAAATTTGGCATGGTGAGATGTTCCATATGTCTGATAAGCCACATAAAGGCCAGTGTGATCACAGTGCCAGTGATCAGGTGTGTAATCAGATAGAGATATCCCAGAAGTCCCTGTGCCTCTCATCTGGCAGTGGTGGGCGGGGGGGGGGGGCAGGCTGCTGATATGTGTCACGTTGTAACATGAGGCGCCCCTGAAAGACCTGCAGTCACAATAACACGGCTGCCTACAGCTACGGGCTATGTCTCTCCTACAGGGGACAAGTTGTGCTCTATACAGTTCACCAGACATACAGTAGCTGGGTTTTAATCATTTACACTGTGAGTGTCTGTAAGTGTAAAAGACTCCAAAGAACTAAGCCTATAGATCCACATGATATGTTGAAATATTATAGTTATAAGTTGTTTTCCCATATTTTGGGACAAATAGATAATAGGCCTAGGCTGTACTGTATATTGCTAATTACTACTTCAGATAATAATAACGATAATTCAAATAATAGTCATCATAATAATATTTTCATCATAATTAAGTGTAATGAAAAAAGGTACAGCGCTAATGAACATAATTCTGAACTGCAATGTATCAGAGGAAAATATGAAATAGTGACAATCTCATTAGAATAAAAAACATAAAGTATACATTTCAATATAGTGTTGCACGGTATAAAGAAACTTCGGTACTTTTTCAATACTAGAACATGAAAAACTGTTCAGTACTAAAATTTGTGTTACTTTCGTACTTTTGTGAAATGTGTCTCACGTCATATACGAACTGAGAGGATCGAGTCTGTCTAGTTATTTGTCTGAATCTTCTCAAGGTGGCAGTAGTAAGCTAGCCAGGCTACTTGCTCTTGCACATGCAGTAAACACAGTGCGAGCCACTTTTGAGAAGCAAGCGAGAGGAGAGAATCTGCTTACAACATGTCTTCTTCTAACGAAAACATCATACCGCCACGCCGGGAACTTGTTGACAAAACCCGTTTCAGAAGCGAACTATGGGAATACTTTGCTTACAGAGCAGATGATGAAGGCCAGCCCACCGAAACAACTATGCAAAAGGTGCTGCAAAGCAGTGCAAGGGTGTTTTAGTTCCAAAACGACATAACTATTTTACACATGAGATTTTCATTGTAACGTTATTCTATTAGCAACTAAATTCAAAAAAAATTTGAGCGACATTCCTGTAAGCATTATAATATGATTACAACCCAGAAGAAATGCACTTATAACTTAGCTATGACAGCAATATACTTAGACTACTTCACGTTTGCCAGCAGCCCTGGTGTCCTCAATAGTTACCACATCCACAGTTGAAAAAGTTGTGATGGGAAACTTTCTGCACATGCCATGGTCAGTGTGAACCAGAGTGACTTGACACAACGCTGGCCAAAAAATATGTAGCTACAAACAAAACAGAGTTAAATGGTTCCAGTCTGCCATGAAGCGTTCATCTATGTACAATATACGAGTAACAGCCTAGCTACATTTTCAGATATTATAAGTTTCAAATTTTGTCAGAAAGTCGTTTTCATTGTAAGTTAAGCTCGCGAACATTAGCTTGCTGGTATGATCTGTGTAGTAATATTTTTCGAATCAGAAACCCATTTACATTTTTAGTTATAGCCTAACTTTAGCTAGCTAGCATTGAACCTAGTTGGTTAGCTTTAGCTACCTGCAGATCTATACTACAGCTATGGCAATGTTTGCATTGGTAGTAGTATGAGTTGTGATTATGCCGGTTTATTCATTTAGCTAGCTAGCTAAATTTCTAAACCAAAGATTCCACTTAGCCAGATGATCACATGACCCATCAAGTTAGCCAGGTGTGTCTGGGGCTGATTACGTGGCCATCTATTGTATTTCATGAACATGTGTACATGTCTAGACAACAGTGACCCATCCACTTAGCTAGATGTGGCTGAGGGGGAGGTTATAGCATTTCTTTCACATGAACCATCAATTTAGACAAGTGTGTCTGGGTAAGAATCATCTAATAATTATAAAATATTTATACAATATTTTTATCTGGACACTTTCTGTACACCTTCTGTATCTGGTGCATGGGGCAAATAAACTTAGATTTTATTTGACATAGTGTGTGTTTACCAGAGACGGTAATGTGAAGAACAACATGACCTGCACCAAAGTCAGATTAGGATATAGGCTAAGGACTAGATAAAGTGTATTTTTACCTGGAGTTTTTCCTTATTTTAGGCTACTACTTTCACCACTTTTAGTCTTGATAACGTTGGTTGTTTACTACACAACCCAGTCTGTTTAGCACATGGCCTCACATTTGAATCCTTAAAGAGATGAGTGGGGCTAAGGCTTAAGAGGGTGTTTACGATGCTGAATGGGTTTAGACAAAGTAGAGCTCTCCAGTAGGTGTGACAAAGCATTGAAATGACATTTTCTCAAAAGTGGGGTTACAAGTTTATCAACTTTCAAAGCAGAATTACTTTCCCATTGTTCCTCAACTGCAGTGTATGATATGCAATGTCTCTACTTTTATCCAATGTAAAAAACACAATTTCAAATTTTACTACATAGGTGTTTGTCACATTTCTACAAATACTTTTCTTTAAATCTGATTTTAAACCTTAACCCTAACCTTAACCACACTTCCAACCTTATGCCTAACCATAACCTTAACCACACTTCCAACCTTATTCCCAACCATAACCTTAACCACACTTCCAACCTTATGCCTAACCCTAACCTTAACCACACTTCCAACCTTATGCCTAACCATAACCTTAACCACACTTCCAACCTTATGCCTAACCCTAACCTTAACCACACTTCCAACCTTATGCCTAACCCTAACCTTAACCACACTTCCAACCTTATGCCTAACCCTAACCTTAACCACACTTCCAACCTTATGCCTAACCCTAACCTTAACCACACTTCCAACCTTATGCCTAACCATAACCTTAACCATACTTCCATCCTTATGCCTAACCATAACCTTAAATGAAGACCAAAAATATATATTTTTTCTTATAGATTTTTACTTAAAGCTATTTTGACTTTGTGGCTGTGGTAACTAGTGACAACCCAGCTCCGGGGCGGAGCATTGCACCATGGAAGTTGAAATGCACTCTGGGAATAATAGTATGCTGTGTAAAATCCATTGTATTTCTATAGCATGTAGACTATTGCAATATAGAAGCTTCAGAAATTAGCTTCAAAGTGTCTTTTTTATGCCGTTTTGGAACTAAACTATTAATTTAATACATTCAATTATTTTGCTGTAATGAATAATGAATTATAGGTCTAATGAATGTCATTTGATCCAATATTATGGACATAGATAAGCAAATTAACCTTGATATTAACCTTGAAATTAACCTTGAAATAAAACACCATATTAAATAACAGAATATCTCAAATTGTCTTTATGCCAAACCATATCTGAGTCTCGGAGCATACAAGATTATTTTACGGTTACATCTAAACTGTTATACATGTAATGATGATGACATTACAAAGCCAAGTGTGTTAAAGCCAAGTGTGTGTGTGTGTATGAGTGAGTTAACGTGTGGCATGGGAGAGAGGGAGAGAAGAAGGGGATGTGTAGCCCATGCAACGTAGCTAGCTATGTAGCTAGTAATTTATGGGACCTGTGTGTGTGTGTGTGTGTGTGTGTGTGTGTGTGTGTGTGTGTGTGTGTGTGTGTGTGTGTGTGTGTGTGTGTGTGTGTGTGTGTGTGTGTGTGTGTGTGTGTGTGTGTGTGTGTGTGTGTGTGTGTGGTGGGTGCTTATATTTGTCCTATTACATAAATGCATGAAATTGCCATCAATATTGTTATCACATACCTTTATATCAAACATGACCCATTTACACAACTAGTAAAAGTGTGTGTGTGTCTTTTGCATGTGTGTACTGTTTGTGGTGTGTGTATTGTATGTGTGTGGGTGAAGGAGGGGGGGATTCACCCATGCATTTCAATGAGTGCAGGTTATGTTTAGCTTGTCTGTGTTATTGTTGTTGATATTACTTGAAAATGTATTGGCTAGAATATATTATGAAGATGACTGAATGTTAAAGAATTATATATTGTTATTTGTCTTGTTTTCAGATGAATAACATCTTGTGCTCACTGGCAAGATCACTGGTTCCATTAACCTCTGCAAGGAAACGAGCAAACAAAAAGAAACGAAACATCAGAGGACATTATTTCCTTGATAGACAGAAAATCTACAGAGAAACATTCAAGTTTCTACACGGGTAAGTTTTCTTTAGAGTAATACAACTTTATGTTTTCTGTTGTTATTGGGGCTGCAAAAGTATGAAAAAGTTCATGAGTATTTTAAGAAAGTATGAGTAGTAGGCTGCATCATGAAAAGAAATACAAGAGCGCATTTATTTTCTGATTTGAGTATTTGTACAAAAAGCTGACTGCAGTGAAAGTTCTACAAGGAACATGGTATGGCTTCGAGGAAGAAGAGGTGTGGCAGTCGTCTTGCCAGAAAACGGGTGCTGTCCTACGAGGATATTCAGAGAATCGTCCACTACGTCAACTTCACTGATGTCCAAGCGATGCCGCTCCCAGGACAGATCTTTGGATTTAAGAGGGCAGACATCCGGGTGCTACCGACATTTGAGACCAAGTCCTCTGTGTGGCACAAGTATAAAAACTTTGATGCGTGATCCTTTTCCTGAATCTTGATAGTTATATTTGTATCAAACGTTCGTCAGCTCAAGCCAGTGGACCAGCGGCAAAGACTTTAACGAAGGCCCATACAAATCGTATCCAAAGAGACTGTAAGTCCTTCCTCTCTGGTGACGTGTGGTCAGATTTTGTTTAACGTTTCTCACTATAGTTGAGAAACATTTTACATTAGCGTAATTTACCAGACGCTCCAGAACGACTTACATGAGCAATTAGGGTTAAGTGCCTTGCTCATGTGCACAGACAGATTTTTCACCTGCCGCCCCAGAGATTACTCTGACCGTTTGTAGTGCTCACCCCTCTATCCCCTTCACTGTTTCAGCTCTTTTCAGATGTTGTTTACTCTGTATGACTGTCATACAGAGTATGCAGGTCCTGGGTTTGTGAGAGGGTTGCTTGGGCACATCTACTGTATACTCATTATCTGTGACGTATTTATAAGAGATGTTATTTAACGTGGTTATTGATTCATTACTTATCCTCCCAAGCCTTATCTCCAAATGTAATCTAAGATGAAAAAACTATGGGCCACAACCATAATATGTTCAAGGACTGTGTGTGTTTGCGTGCGTGCGTGTGTGTGTGTGTGTGTGTGTGTGTGTGTGTGTGTGTGTGTGTGTGTGTGTGTGTGTGTGTGTGTGTGTGTGTGTGTGTGTGTGTGTGTGTGTGTGTGTGTGGTAGAAGAACACAGGCACTCATGTCAATGGATTTCATGGATTGTGTTTTGTATTAAGTAAATAGCTGTTATTAATTATTTGAATAAAATCTTAAAAGTAACTGCAAACTTTGACTGCGTTTTTTCTCAAAAACATGGTTTGGTGATACAGCATGTAATGGCACGTAACTCGCTTGATATTTGGAGTAGAGATCATATTGGTCTCATTAGAAAGCTAGCATTCTCCTCTTCCCATCACTGTAGAAAACTGTGTGTTTTGGGGTCAATGTGACTGATTATGATAGAGAAAGTCACATATTAACACAAAAAACATCTTATGTAGTTTCTTGCAATAGCCCTCTGTGACTTTAAATAATATTTCTCTCAAAATTGTGATTCCTAAAAGATGTGTCCAGAGATTTGGTGAACTCAGATTGATCTAATATCTTAAATTAATCAGGAATGAGCTCCACCATAAGGACCCTATATTCATGTCCATATTACATGTAGTGCAACAAGACCACTTATGGTCTGTAAAGTTATGTTTTTATTGGGGATTTTCAAATGAATAATTTTCCATATTTTACAAATGTTTGTATTGAACTTTTATTTGTAAATATGTCTGTATCTGTTGTCAACTTCATCAGTGGCTAGTCTAACTCTTTCCTGCAGTCAAATTACCAAATCGTCCATGTAGTGGCCTCATGGTTGGAATATTACTAATATTTGTCATAATTTCATAATTAATAAACATTATTTCAAAAACCCGCCGAAAATCTGGTGTTTCTATGTAAAACGGTTTTGTTATATTTCAGTCTTCTGTGATGTACAGAAATTATGTGTAATATATGTGTAATGTTTGCAATTTTTAATATGTGTAATATATGTGTAATATTTGTAATATGTAATATGTGTAATATATCAAGAAAAACATGCCAAAATGCTAAATAAATTAGCCCTGAGGCATTATATAGTGCTATAACACAAAACAAAAAGAAGTTTGGAGATTTGTATTACATATTTGAATAATATAATGTTAGAATTAAACAATCAAGAATTTTAAACACTTGTTGGACAATCATTTAAACAATTATACTGAACAAAAATATAAACACAACATTGAAATCAGTCAATTGAAATACATGAATCCCTAATCTATGGATTTCACATGACTTGGAATAAAGATATGCATATGTTGGTAACAGATACCCTTAAAAAAAGTAGGGGTGTGGATCAGAAAACCAGTCAGTATCTGGTGTGACCACCATTTGCCTCATGCAGCGTGACACATCTCCTTCACATAAAGTTGATTAGGCTGTTGATTGTGGCCTGTGGAATGTTGTCCCACTCCTCTTCAAAGGCTGTGCAAAGTTGCTGGATATTGGCGGGAACTGGAACACACACACGTCAATCCAGAGCATCCCAAACTTGCTCAATGGGTGACATTTCTGGTGAGTATGCAGGCCATGGAAGAACTGGGACATTTTCACCTTCCAGGAATTGTGGACAGATTCTTGAAAAATGGGACCATGCATTATCATGCTGAAACATGAGGTGATGGCGGCAGATAAACGGCACGACAATGGGCCTCAGGATCTCGTCACGGTATCTCTGTGCATTCAAATTGCCATCGATAAAATGCAATTGTGTTCGTTGTCCGAAGCTTATGCCCACCGCCACCAAGCGGCACTTGGTTCACAACATTGACATCAGCAAACCGCTCGCCCACGCGACGTCATACACGCTGTCTGCCATCTACCCAGTACAGTTGAAACTGGGAATTATCAGTGAAGATCACACTTCTTCATTGGCCATTGAAGATGAGCATTTGCCCACTGAAATTGGTTACGATGCCAAACTGCAGTCAGGTCAAGACCATGGTGAGGACAACAAGCACGCAGACGAGCTTTCCTGAGATGGTTTCTGACAATTTATACAGAAATTCTTTGGTTGTGCAAACGCACAGGTTCATCAGCTGTCCGGGTGGCTGGTCTCAGACGATCTCGCAGGTGAAGAAGCTGGATGTGGAGGTCCTGGGCTGGCATGGTTACACGTGGTCTGCAGAAGTGAGGCTGGTTAGACGTACGTCCAAATTCTCTAAAATGACGTTGGAGGCAGCTTATGGTAGAGAAATTAACATTACATTCTCTGGCAACAGCTCTGGTGGACATTCCTGCTGTCAACATGCCAATTGCACGCTTCCTTAAAACTTAAGACATCTATGGCATTGTGTTATGTGACAAAACTGCACATTTTATTATTGTACCCAGCACAAGGTGCACCTGTGTAATGATCATGCTGTTTAATCTGCTCCTTGATATGCCACACCTGTCAGGTAGATGCATTTTCTTGGCAAATGAGAAATGTTCAATAAGAGGGATGTAAACAAATGTGTGCACAAAATTGGAGAGAAATATGCGTTTTATGCGTATGACAAATGTCTGGGATCTTTTATTTCAGCTCATGAAAAATGGGACCAACACTTTACATGTTGTGTTTATATTCTTGTTCAGTATACATGCCTTTGATGGTGTCTGATGGAGTTTACATGAATCCAGTTAGTTGCATTGTATAAAATAGGTTGTTCTGTTACATGGTGTGATAGCTCATACTTTGGTCTATCAAAACATATATTTCAAATTTTGCCCATCTTTCAAGAACTCCTGAGCTTCAAAACAGCAACATTTTCTCTCAGCCACATAGCAAAATTTGTAAAAAAGCATGAGATTAGCTATAAAACTGCACTTTAGGTTTTTAAGTATTTAATATACTATGTCCCCAAGTGCATACGCAATGTAGCGTAATTTAGCCAGGTGTGTCTCCCTGGGACAGTTGGCTATATTTAAAATGAATGCGCGAGTAAGTTTGGGTAAATTCGATTTTAGATAGTAGCCTATCTCGTAAAAAAATCGAATCAAAATGACCATATGAACTCTATTGAAAGAGAGAGTATGATTTTTCTGAATGAGATGTCACCCTAATCAGGCGGATGTCATCAGGACAGATAGCAGTGGCACACGAGAGTGAATTGTAGTATTTGACAAGCCTGACGCGACTCAAGTTTTTTTTGTGAAACATTACCGTGAAACATTTCTTGAAAACTTCCAAACAAGAAGTCTGTCTTTCCATATATTGTGCACAACGTAGACTAAACATGACTTTTATTTTACCTGACTGTAATTACTAATTTCTGAAGCTTCAAAATACAGTGCTTAAACGACACTATCACTCGGAAACTCTGCGTGAGTCTAAACGTTGTAACAACTCAAATCTTGTGATAAAAAAACAATTCGAAGAGCAAAAACTTACCCAATGACAAGAAAGGTTTGGTTTCCATGTCTGGTGGGTTAGCTCATGCCAGCTGACACGACCGTGTGAGTTTTCAGGCGGGAAACAAGGGCGTTATTCTACAAGGCTGGAAAGATGGATCCAGGGCAGTAAAAGTGACAGTCTTTCAAAAACGACGTTCGTTTGTGTCAAAATTCACCTAATGTTTCTACTTCTGTTTGCTCACTCAGCTGCGCTCACTCCTTGCGCTCCTCTCTTTTTAGTTAGAACTCCAACTACTGGATCCGCACTGCAAAAGGGACCCTCGCAAGGGGGACTCCCACCAACGCAAGAAAACCGCAACGACACACGAGAAAGGGGGAGTTTATTATTAACCCTTGTAGGACTTTTACTGTCGACGCCAACGTGTGAACATTTGTTAATTGTCCTCATATAGCTGTCACTTTAGCGTCGGTCCATTACAAACTGAATTTTGAGACGGTATGAAACCAATTTATCCAAAACTCGAATTTACACACGACTTGGCATTTCAAAATAAGGTTGAATTGAGGCAAGGGGAAGGTAATTAAAGTGCATTTTTTTCTCGTGAAGGAAGGCATTCTCACGTTTCCGTTGTTTAGCATACACCTATTGTATTTAACCCAGTCAAATCAAAGCTGTGGCATGGGCATAAAACATCCATAACAGGCCTATTGAAAATAATTACATTTCTCATGTTCAAAGTATAGGCTAATGATTATACTAATGTATCAAAGGGAGAGACAATAACTAAATATGAAGTAATAAAATAATGTCAGGGCTTGAAAAGGGGTAGGATAGGGTTACAGTAAGTCAGTGGTTTCCAACCTGGGGTACTTGGGAAGACTCATAAGACCATAGGCCTACTGGTAAAATGCACGAGGAATACTTTGTGGGTTCTTCAGACAGAGAAAAATGTGATTTGGGGTACAGTAACCAAGAAAGGTTGGGAATCACTGCAGTAAGTTGTATGTTATCATCCCACAACCTATACTGTCCTCTCACATCCACTGGCATCAAAAGTATTCATGAGCCATCGGCAATGCATAAAAAAATCTATGTATTCATTGCAGATGCATCAAAGTTTAGGCACACTTTCACAGGCCCCGGAGCTACTGTACCTACAGTATTCAGCAGCATGCGGCATTTACATAACTCCCATTGCATTAGAGCACAGAGAAGTAGGTCATTTCTCCATCATTGTTCCCCTGCTATCCTGTTCTGGGCATGACAGTTTATCCCGAATCCAAACTGGATCTGTGTTGCCTCAACATTCTAACCCTCACCACATATGCTGCACACGTGGAAAAGCATGTACTGTACTTGAATACATTTCACAAGTGTGAAAAATACATTTTCACTTGAGATTACATTTCACCCAGAGAGTTGTTGGAGGCAGTTTTGGCAGCCCCTCTTCAAGTCCCTCCTGCCCTGTTTAGGATAGGAACATTTTATATATAGGAAGTCCTGAAGCCACCCTGTAGGCCTGTGCAGAGTTCTCCTCATCTCATTGAGTATTGAAGGTGTTCACCACATTTGTGCTGAGGCGAGATTAATAATCAATGCAATGTATGGCGCATGAAAGATCAAAGCCAATTGTGCAATAAACCAAAAGCAAGTGTGACACCAATTCAAGGTGTGTGTGTGTGTGTGTGTGTGTGTGTGTGTGTGTGTGGTAGAAGAACACAGGCACTCATGTCAATGGATTTCATGGATTGTGTTTTGTATTAAGTAAATAGCTGTTATTAATTATTTGAATAAAATCTTAAAAGTAACTGCAAACTTTGACTGCGTTTTTTCTCAAAAACATGGTTTGGTGATACAGCATGTAATGGCACGTAACTCGCTTGATATTTGGAGTAGAGATCATATTGGTCTCATTAGAAAGCTAGCATTCTCCTCTTCCCATCACTGTAGAAAACTGTGTGTTTTGGGGTCAATGTGACTGATTATGATAGAGAAAGTCACATATTAACACAAAAAACATCTTATGTAGTTTCTTGCAATAGCCCTCTGTGACTTTAAATAATATTTCTCTCAAAATTGTGATTCCTAAAAGATGTGTCCAGAGATTTGGTGAACTCAGATTGATCTAATATCTTAAATTAATCAGGAATGAGCTCCACCATAAGGACCCTATATTCATGTCCATATTACATGTAGTGCAACAAGACCACTTATGGTCTGTAAAGTTATGTTTTTATTGGGGATTTTCAAATGAATAATTAGACTAATTATACTAGACTGATTTGGACTTTTATCAGCTTCAGAGTTAAGATTGGTGAGCCACGCCTATTTAAACCCACACAACGTCGTTTTGGTGTCCCCTGGCCCTAGCCCCCATTGTTTCTGAACAGGGCATTGTGGGAGGTCACATACTAGTGAACCTGTTGGGAGTAGATTCTCTCCAGGATCCGGATAACAACCCAGACCTCTGTTGCATTTCTGAAATCCTTCTACGCTCAACGCACTTCCTGTTCAAGCCCATACACAGCAGCTCCACCAATCAAATTGAATGTGAGGGAGTCACAGGTTTCTTGACCGTAACCCATAATGTCCACAAAAATCATACAAATATTAAACATATTGACTAGAGGAGAGCATAGGTTACTCCCATGGCCCAGGAAAAACATCAAGTTTTACGAAGTCTTCTCTCTTCATTATGTGAGGGAAATGTGTATCTCTTTAGATAATAATTCCAATACAATTTATGACTGCTGGATGACATTACATCCTGTTCTGATGACCACAGGGTCCAAAGTAAAGCACAGTAATGTTCAAATCAAATTAAGTTTGTCACACACGCCGAATACAACAGGTGTACACTTTACTGTGAAATGCTTACTTATGAGCCCTTTCCCAACAATGCAAAGTTCAAAAGTAAGATAAAAAAGGAAGGGGTACGAGCTATTGGAGGTAATTGAGGTAATATGTACATGTAGATAGAGGTAAAAGTGACTAGGCATTCAGGATAGATAATAAACAGAGTAGCAGCGTATGTGAAGAGTGTGAGTGTGTGTGTGTGTGTGTGTGTGTGTGTGTGTGTGTGTGTGTGTGTGTGTGTGTGTGTGTGTGTGTGTGTGTGTGTGTGTGTGTGTGTGTGTGTGTGTGTGTGTGTGTGTGTGTGTGCGTGCGTGCGTGCGTGCGTGCGTGCGTGTGTGTGTGTGTGCGTGTGTGTGTGTGTGTGTGTGTGTAGCGTTAATATGCATGTGTGAGTGTGAGTGTAGTATGTGTGAATGTGTGGGTAGAGTCCAGTGAGTGTGCATAGACCCGGAGCAAGAGAGTCAGAGCAAATAAAAAAGAGGGTCAATGCAAATAGTCCATTGTGCACATAGAAAGGTTAATTGTTTAACCATTGTATACAATTAATTGCCCTGTTGGTGATGACAAGAGATCAGGGAAGGAAAAATATAAAAATGTCATATTCTATTCATCTTCAGCTCAGATGGCTGTTGCGCCTGAGGCCTGTGCTCTGTAATCGAAGACAGACACAACACACTCTTTTAAAACGCCTCAATCGCTTGTGACCCAGCCATTTAATCCTCCTCCTTGGCCATGATTAATAGCTTTCTGACCCTTCACCTCCTTCCATACCAATTCTCAGGAGGGTGTTTTAGGTGTCCCCTGTGCCTAACTCTTCGGATGCCGCTTCTCTCTTCAACCTTGCTTGCCACGCCCTTGACTGTTTACGGTGACGGCTCTTCCACTGGTCTCTTTCTCTCTCTCTCCCTCTCGCCATTGCAGCCCTTAACACTCGTACCCGTATACAGGTTGATAAATGGCTAAATTGGAACATAGTGGCTGAACAGCAACATGCTATACATGACGTCAGACCTCAGGCTCTGCGCTTCACAGCGCTGTATGGGTTTTGACTGACAGCCATTCTGAACTTGAGCACCACACACAATAAGTTGCCCCCATCCCTCCCACTAATTGGGAAACTTTAGCAAATATTTTGCTGACTGAGTGAGGAAAATGCTTTAAATTAATTAACTCAACGTATTTTGATATGTTGAAGATTATAATTAATACTGCTTTGATGACATACAAGCAAGCCAAACACCCGTGAGTCCAAATGTGGACTTCACATTTCCATATCATAAAACTCATGTCATATATAGTACAACGTTTATGATCAATATGTTTGATGCACAGTTACAAGATGATATGGGGTCATACCCTGGGTTATTCTGAACACAATGAGCCTATTTTTATCTACTGTGAAGAAAACTTGCCGGGGCACATTTACCTGAACAGGGCAATCATGACTCCTTTCTGTGCGCACCAAAATGACTGTTTCTCTGAATTGCATTGTGAAAGCCTAAGACTGTAATATTGCACTTTATAACTTAGAAAGTCATGTTGCCAATAGAACAACCTTTCAAATGATGTCCACCTTACCCAGTTTGAGATTTACAATGGACCAATTTTGGATTCTGTAAACAACAACAGTGATTGTGTGATGACGGGGATGCAGGGTTGCACAGCTAGGAGAGATAAAAAAAATCATATTTGAGTCATAAAAGTGCATTGAAATGACTTAGGAACTGTACATACTTTGGAGGTGTGTGGCCACTTGTAAACACCAGTTAGTCTTCTCACTCAAACCCTTATATTTTTTTTGTCTTGTGTTGCTCCTACGACACATTTTCCAGGAATATTCATGTTACTGAATGTATCCAGAGTATTTTCAGATTTCGTCATCAACAAATGCGGTGAAAAGTACAGTACATGTAAAATGCACATAAAATCAACAGTGTATTGTTTGGATTCAGTCTTGTGTCAGGTCCACTGTTGTGTCCTCACCTTTGGTCTAATCATTTCCCCATAATCTCCAAACTGTTCCCTTTCAATTGCTACCATGGTTATGCATATGCTTTTCATATCTCCTCTGTAAGAAACATTTCAATTTAGCCCTATCTATATAGGCCAAGTCCCACGAGTGTAAAGGGTTAAACCATGTGTGTGTGTGCCTTAGGGGGAGACCACCACTATAACTACACTCTCTGCTATGGTAGCGTTGACAACTCTCCCCCCTCCTCCCTGTCTTAAAGTGTGTGATAAATGGTTCAAGATCCTTTTGGTCTTCTTTGTGTTTTGACCATTCAGAACAAGCTCCTTTCTGTGCCAATGGCAGTGCTGTGCTATTCAGAGGAATCTGCACAAGAGCACATTTAAACTATGAAAGTCTACTTATATTCAAGCTTTTAGCTAAGGGCATGTTTTTGATCTAGAAAAACCTAAGAGGCAAATTATCATTAGAAACTTCAAAGGCAAATTAGTCCAGTTATTTTAATCTCGTTCGCAGATTAGAGAAGGGAGAAAAATCTTTAACAAAGGTTACAAAGATTTCTCTTTGGTAAAGGATTCTAATCCTGGAACGTTTAGTAAATGGCATGTAGTAGAGAGGGATGAAGAAAGAATAGTACTATAGAAAAGAGAGGATTGCAAAGTGTGCAGGATCACCATCAGGCCGGTTACTGAGCTGGTGTTCTGAATTGTCTGAGGTGAATTGTCTGCCCCCAGGGTGGATCTGTATGGGCAGAACCTTCAAATTCACATTCCTTAACCTTGAGTTCAGGGTTTTGTCTCGGGATGGGGTTGAGGCTACTCCTTCTGGAGAGGTCAACATTACTAGAGCCAGAGACAGGAAGATGTACCATACACCAAGACACTGCTATAATGTCTAAAAATATGATCCACTTCTTTTAGAGCATCTCAAACTGAATAGTGTAGGAGATAAGTCTTTTTCAGATCAGGATATCATAGGCTCTTCTGCCCTGCACTATGATAGGGCTCTTTGATCCTTGAGTTTAGTTTGTGTGTTCAATTTTTTTCACTGAAAAATAAGAAAATCCACAAGATCCACAGATGCCATACTAGAGATTCAATTCAATGCCATCCATTTAGATTCAGTGTTGTCAACAATTCATTCAAAATACTTCAGCGGATGTTAGACTTTGTGTGCACAGAGCCACTTCTCTGACAGGGTTGCGTTTATACAGGAGTTAATTTGATCGGAGGCGGGAAGGTGTTTGTTGATTTCTTCCCATCAGATAGAGCTCATGGATATAGTGAAGGAGCAGCAGGGCCAGGGAACAGTAGGGGGAAAAACACACGCTGGCTGCACAATATTTTCATAAATGATTAGAACCCATCTTGCTCACGGCCGTTATCAATATTGAACATTTCATCACCGGCACTACACAAGGGTTTAAATCATACTCTAGGCTGTATGGTTTAAATACTGCCATAGGCAGACGAGAATCCCTTCACACCGCGGTAACCTGCAAAATTGAAGCGTGCATCATTCTTTAATATCACATTTAAGTGAATTGGCTACATTTAAACAGACACCATGATAAATCTCCACAGCACTTGGCGCATGCTGTTTTTATCACATGGTGGAAAATGGCTGTCTCTTCCGAGCATTACTGTATCTGGAATTGAGTCCAGCATTATTGCGTGCTGATAGAGTGATGGCAGTCTTGAGAGGGACAGATTGACTCATTGAGTTATTGGCCTATGGAAGGGTGAAGGTGTAGTCAAGTATTTTTGCTATAGGCTCCAGCTGAAAGATGGCAGATACTGTCAATAGAGTACAGTATCTCACCCCCTATACACTTCATCCAATTAGGTGATATAGGCTCATTTGTAACACATAAACAGTATTCATACTGAACATCAGAGAGGACTAGCTATGTCTGGGTGTTATTAGTCGTTGCATTTGTCCTGGGTGTGTTATTTCCCCTCAGTCCAGCTGTGAGAGAGTGTGACACTGTTGGACTTCAGCTGGATAAACAGTCCCTGTGGAGGCCAGGGCTCTTGTGTACACACTGGAAACAGCACACGTTCTCCAAGGGGCCTGCCGCTAGGCTGCCGCCACCACGAAGTATAGCTTAACCAGGTCAGCAGTCCATGTGGGCACAGCAGTTTAAATAAGACTGGAGACCACCCTATCCATGTACACAATATGTCATGTACACACCCACACTTTAAGCAAAATGACACTCAGGCCGTATGGGAAAGAAGTAGACACAATGTGTAATGAGTGCGCTGAGAGTCGGGAAGCAAGTTCAGGGAGTGAGTGTTTTAATAAATTAAATAAAAACGAAACACAAACGCACCGACATGAAAACAGAGTCAATAATACCCGAGGAAAGAACCAAGGGGAGTTACAGATATAGGCAAGATAATCAAGGAGGTGATGGAGTCCAGGTGAGTGTCATGAGGCGCTGGTGCGCGAGACAATGGTGACAGGTGTGTGGGATAATCAGCAGCCTGATGACCTAGAGGCCGGAGAGGGAGTATACGTGACACAATGGGGCTTGAGTGAAAGTCATTTCTCTATTACACAAAGAGAGTGACACAAACACACCCAGGACTATAAATGATAAAAATCACTGAGTTAATTACTTTAAACAGGAAATAGTCATTCTTTAAAAATTGAAGTCATTTTTCCAGTTCAGACGAGGGACTAAATGATTTGTATCGAAGAGGCTAAGCCTGGTTGCTTGGGCAGCGACCAGAGGGAGTAACAGAGCATCAGAGGTGCTATCTCTCTGTGTTATCTGGCCTCCTCACAGTACAGCAGGCCCAGTATATCTCTATCTGGGCAGCAGCCTGCAGAGAGCCACCCTTCCTTCACACAGCGATTATCGCCTTGTGAACTGTGAGCATGGGCCTGGCTGTGTGTGTCTGAGCCACACTCTGCCTGTGATTTACAGCACCCTCTGCATCCCTTCTCTCCCCTCTCTCTCCCTCCCTCTCAGCTTCTGTCTGCTGGTCAACCGACATGGTGAAGGCAGCGTCCACGACCAATCCATGCCACCATAAATCTGGACACTTCCTTTCCCTGTCTCCCACTTCAAGGGGAAGCCTGGCCTGTTGCAAACACCATTAATCCGCGTCCTCTCTGTCCACAGCCCCCCACCTTGCCCCAAATACAATTCCTCCCTCACATGACAAACTACAGCAGGGAAAGGTAACAGAAACACCCCTCTCTCTTTCCCTCCCTCACTCACTCTCACAACTATGTCCAACCAACTTAAGGGAAAGTGGAAGGACTAAGCACAGTTAGATAGCAGATGGATCAGCTAGCATATTTGGTTCCTTCGAAGTTGTGGGAACGTACATTTTTGGTTTCCCATTCTGAGAACAAAGCCATACATTTCCTGACCGGTAAAACTGAACGTTTTTTAAACGTTCTGAGAACGGAAGTGAAAATTCTGGAAATGTAAATGTTTTGGTTGCAGGTAGGTTCTGAGAACGTTTTATTATGGTTCCCTAAAGGTTTTCCTGGATGGTTTTACTAACATTTTTAGAACGGAAATTATAGGTTATTTGAAGGTAATTAAATAATATGTTTCAATAAGACTTTTAATAACACTACTAGCTTAGTTTGGTTTAACTGTTTGGAACTCCAAGTACAGATAGGAGACATGGAATATAAATTTGCTTAGGCATTAATCATGCAAACACATTTTTTTATTATTGTGGCACAGCATCAGTGAGATTCAAGCCTATGCAAATCAATTCTCTATCCATGGAATTAGTTCAGTGCTCCACCGTATGTTTTTAAATGTGTTTTTATGGAACGTTTTGAGACCATGACTTTAAAAAGAACCATAAGTAAAAGTACTGAAATTCCCACAGAAAAACATTCTCTGAAAAATGTAAGAACATTACTTTAAATAGAACCATGAGGAAACCTGTTGTTGCCTGTTTTGCAAGTCATTTTTGGCATTAATACGTGTCACATATCAGTTGAAAACATTGAGAATTAAAGCCGCATACAAACAACGGTCTCTCTTTTACTTTCTTGAATAAGGCAGCTCCAAAATGCAGGTGTTTCAGACTAGCTCAGTGCTTTCTGTAGTTGTGGGGCAGCCAGCGGAAAATACAGAGAGTAGGGGTTGGTAATGTTCTCTAGATTTGTTATTATTTTTTATTTTACCGTTATTTTACCAGTTAAGTTGACTGAGAACACATTCTCATTTACAACAATGACCTGGGGAATAGTTACAGGGGAGAGGAGGGGATTGAATGAGCCAATCGTAAACTGGGGATTATTAGGTGACCGTGATGGTTTGAGGGCCAGACTGGGAATTTAGCCAGGACACCGGGGTTAACACCCCTACTCTTACGATAAGTGCCATGGGATCTTTAATGACCTCAGAGAGTCAGGACACCCGTTTAACGTCCCATCCGAAAGACAGCACCCTACACAGGGCAGTGTTCCCAATCAAAAGTCAGTGACTTTTTATTTTAAGAATGTGAAATGTCAGAATAATAGTAGAGAGAATGATTTATTTCAGCTTTAATTTCTTTCATCACACTCCCAGTTGGTCAGAAGTTTACATACACTCAATTAGTATTTGGTAGCATTGCCTTTCTATTGTTTAACTTGGGTCAAATGTGTTGGGTAGCCTTCCAGAAGCTTCCCACAATAAGTTGGGTGAATTTTGGCCCATTAATCCTGACAGAGCTGGTGTAACTGAGTCAGGTTTGTAGGCCTCCTTGCTCACATACACTTTTTCAGTTCTGCACACAGATTTTCTACAGGATTGAGGTCTTTGTGATGGCCACATTGTCTTTAAGCCATTTTGCCAAAACTTTGGAAATATGCTTGTGGTCATTGTCCATTTGGAAGACCCATTTGCAATCATGCTTTAACTTCCTGACTGATGTCTTCAGATGTTGCTTCAATATATACACATAATTTTCCAGCCTCATGATGCCATCTATTTTGTGAAGTGCACCAGTCCCTCCTGCAAAAAAGCAACCCCACAACATGATGCTGCCACCCCCGTTCTTCACGGTTGGGATGGTGTTCTTCGGCTTGCAAGCATCCCCCCTTTTTCTCCAAACATAACGATGGTCGTTATGGCCAAACAGTTCTATTTTTGTTTCATCAGACCAGAGGACCTTTCTCCAAAAAGTACCATCTTTGCCCACATGTGCAGTTTCAAAATGTAGTCTGGCTTTTTATGCTGGTTTTGGAGCAGTGGCTTCTTCCTTGCTGAGCGGCTTTTCAGGTTATGTCGATATAGGACTCGTTTTACTGTGGATAGAGATTATTTTGTACCTGTTTCCTCCAGCATCTTCACAAGGTCCTTTGCTGTTGTTCAAGGATTGATTTGCACTTTTTGCACCAAAGTGCGTTCATCTCTAGGAGACAGAACGCGTCTCCTTCCAAGGCGGTATGACGGCAGCGTAGTCCCATGGTGCTTATTCTTGCGTACTATTGTTTGTACAGATGAACGTGGTACCTTCAGGCGTTTGGAAATTGCTCCCAAGGATGAACCAGACTTGTGGAGGTCTACAATTTATTTTCTGAGGTCTTGGCTGATTTCTTTTGATTTTCCCATGATGTCAAGCAAAGAAGCACTGAGTTTGAAGGTAGGCCTTGAAATACATCCACAGGTACACCTCCAATTGACTCAAAAGATGTCAATTAGTCTAACAGAAGCTTCTAAAGCCATGACATCATTTTCTGGAAGTTTCCTAGCTGTTTAAAGGCACAGTCAACTTAGTGAATATAATATTTTGACCCACTGGAATTGTGATACAGTGAATTATAAGTGAAATAATCTCTGTAAACAATTGTTGGAAAAATTACACAAAGTAGATGTCCTAACTGACTTGCCAAAACTATAGTTTGTTAACAAGAATTTTGTGGAGTGGTTGAAAAACAAGTTTTAATGACTCCAACCTAAGTGTATGTAAACTTCAGACTTCAACTGCACTTGTTTAGGTTACACCTCGAAGAATGATGCAGGCTACTTATACAAATTCACAAATTGGGGGTGGGAAGGAACATCTTGGTGATTTCCACATGGATTGGAGAAATATCAAGAAATAGGGAACTGACAGCTGTCAGTGTAGCTAGCTAACATGCTAACTTTCGCTAGCGAGCGAACGTTATCTGTTGTTGATGTTTTTTTTTTTACTATACCATATTCAAAAGATTAGCCAGCTGGGTAGGCTAGTCTGGTTCTGGAGCTGGATTTGTCAAAAGCATTTAGTGACAGATCGCAATTTACAGGGGGGGGGGGGCGTGGGGGGGGTTGTCAAACTATTATTTTTGCTTTGGGGAGGGTTGTGTGGTTTTTAATTGGGCACAGGGGAGGGTTGTGCGTTTTTTTCTCTGGTTTACATTTGCTCTTTTGCAGGTTTTACAATATAATTTCCTCCATCTAGCCAAATTGGCTCATCTTCTTTCATGTGCCTCCCCTACATCAAGGTGATTTGGTACTTCCCCTAAGCACTATGCTTTTCTGTGTGCTAACTTTTACTATACCACAGGTCAGTAGCCTACTAGTCTAATGGTGTATCCTTCCTTCTATCCACCATATCATAGTGACAATAGTGGTAGGTGCATCAGTTTGTCCAGATCTGCAATAGGCTAACTAGCAATCATACCACATATAAAGACATCAGTATGCTTAGAGTTGAAAATGCGATGGAAACCCATTTAAATATTAGTTTTTATGGGAATTTAATCTTAAAAATATTTTTATGTGTACTACATATTTACGCAGACTTTTATCTGCAACAAGTCAAAACACAACTCTGATGGGAAAATGCTCCAGGGTTTCCATTAGCTGGTACTTGCCAGCATTTGGCCTATATAAAAATGAAAAGCTAATGAATAAAATTTTAGCAGGTC